>NC_091294.1:1724255-1814255 GCF_038502225.1 Cherax quadricarinatus | reverse complement strand
TCTCTCTCTCTCTCTCTCTCTCTCTCTCTCTCTCTCTCTCTCTCTCTCTCTCTCTCTCTCTCTCTCTCTCTCTCTCTCTCTCTCTCTCTCTCGCTCTCGCTCTGTCTATCTATCTATCTCTGTCTATCTATCTATCTATCTATCTGTCTATCTCTCACTAGGGTGGTATCTACTAGTTAAGTAATACTCTCTGTCTATCTCTCACTAGGGTGGTATCTACTAGTTAATTAATATTTGTTGTTTCAGGTGGCGAAGCATCCCTCCTCCACCAGCCCTGCAACCACAGCCACCACTTCCACCACCACCACCACCTCCTACTCCTCCAACACTGCCACCACCACAACCACTGCTGGTCAGACCAAGGAGGTAACCTAACTCGTCAGTTTTACTATCATTGTCTGTGTGTGTATGTGTGTATTCACCTAATTGTGGTTGCAAGGGTCGAGACTCATCTCCTGGCCCCGCCTGTTCACTGATAGCTACTAGGTCCTCTCTCTCTCTCTGCTTCCTGAGCTTTGTCATACCTTGTCTTATAGCTAGGCTATTCCACTTCCTGACGACTCTGTGACTGAAAAAATACTTCCTAACGTGTGTGTGTGTGTGTGTGTGTGTGTGTGTGTGGAGTGTGTGTACTCACCTAGTTGTACTCACCTAGTTCAGGTTGCGGGGGTCGAGTCCGAGCTCTTGGCCCCGCCTCTTCACTGGTCGCTACTAGGTCACTCTCCCTGAACCGTGAGCTTTATCATACCTCTGCTTAAAGCTATGTATGGATCCTGCCTCCACTACATCGCTTCCGAAACTATTCCACTTACTGACTACTCTGTGGCTGAAGAAATACTTCTTATCATCCCTGTGATTCATCTGTGTCTTCAACTTCCAACTGTGTCCCCTTGTTACTGTGTCCAATCTCTGCAACATCCTGTCTTTGTCCACCTTGTCAATTCCTCTCAGTATTTTGTATGTCGTTATCATGCCTCCCATATCTCTCCTGTCCTCCAGTGTCGTCAGGTTGATTTCCCTTAACCTCTCCTCGTAGGACATACCTCTTAGCTCTGGGACTAGTCTTGTTGCAAACCTTTGCACTTTCTCTAGTTTCTTTACGTGCTTGGCTAGGTGTGGGTTCCAAACTGGTGCCGCATACTCCAATATGGGCCTAACATACACGGTGTACAGGGTCCTGAACGATTCCTTATTAAGATGTCGGAATGCTGTTCTGAGGTTTGCTAGGCGCCCATATGCTGCAGCAGTTATTTGGTTGATGTGCGCTTCAGGAGATGTGCTTGGTGTTATACTCACCCCAAGATCTTTTTCCTTGAGTGAGGTTTGTAGTCTCTGGCCCCCTAGACTGTACTCCATCTGTGGTCTTCTTTGCCCTTCCTCAATCTTCATGATGTTGCACTTGGTGGGATTGAACTCCAGGAGCCAGTTGCTGGACCAGGTCTGCAGCCTGTCCTGTGTGTGTGTGTGTGTGTGTGTGTGTGTGTGTGTGTGTGTGTGTGTGTGTGTGTGTGTGTGTGTGTGTTTGGGTGTGTGTGTGTGTGTGTGTGTGTGTGTGTGTGTGTGTGTGTGTGTGTGTGTGTGTGTGTGTGTGTGTGGGTGCGTGCGTGCGTGTGTGCGTGTGTGTGTGTGTGTGTGTGTGTGTGTGTGTGTGTGTGTGTGTGTGTGTGTGTGTGTGTGTGTGTGTGTGTGTGTGTTTGAGAGAGGGAGAGAGAAAATCAGGAGAAATAAGGGTTGACGGGTTAGGAGAGAAGAGAGGAAGAAATATTAGAAATATGAAATGAAATGGAAGAACAGTGTAGAATGAAGAAGAAAAAGAAATGATTGATATTAACTTGGAGTGTTAGTAAGCCTGAGTAGTCTACTAACACTCAGGTACCTACTTGGAGTGTTAGTAAGCCAGAGTAGTCTACTAACACCCAGGTACTTACTTGGAGTGTTAGTAAGCCAGAGTAGTCTACTAACACCCAGGTACTTACTTGGAGTGTTAGTAAGCCAGAGTAGTCTACTAAC
This sequence comes from Cherax quadricarinatus, assembly GCF_038502225.1. NCBI lineage: Eukaryota > Metazoa > Arthropoda > Malacostraca > Decapoda > Parastacidae > Cherax > Cherax quadricarinatus. The sequence goes on along the minus strand of NC_091294.1, from coordinate 1,812,245 downwards.
ACCCAGGTACTTACTTGGAGTGTTAGTAAGCCATAGTAGTCTACTAACACCCAGGTACTTACTTGGAGTGTTAGTAAGCCAGAGTAGTCTACTAACACCCAGGTACTTACTTGGAGTGTTAGTAAGCCAGAGTAGTCTACTAACACCCAGGTACTTACTTGGAGTGTTAGTAAGCCAGAGTAGTCTACTAACACCCAGGTACTTACTTGGAGTGTTAGTAAGCCAGAGTAGTCTACTAACACCCAGGTACTTACTTGGAGTGTTAGTAAGCCAGAGTAGTCTACTAACACCCAGGTACTTACTTGGAGTGTTAGTAAGCCAGAGTAGTCTACTAACACCCAGGTACTTACTTGGAGTGTTAGTAAGCCAGAGTAGTCTACTAACACCCAGGTACTTACTTGGAGTGTTAGTAAGCCAGAGTAGTCTACTAACACCCAGGTACTTACTTGGAGTGTTAGTAAGCCAGAGTAGTCTACTAACACCCAGGTACCTACTTGGAGTGTTAGTAAGCCAGAGTAGTCTACTAACACCCAGGTACTTACTTGGAGTGTTAGTAAGCCAGAGTAGTCTACTAACACCCAGGTACCTACTTGGAGTGTTAGTAAGCCAGAGTAGTCTACTAACACCCAGGTACTTACTTGGAGTGTTAGTAAGCCAGAGTAGTCTACTAACACCCAGGTACCTACTTGGAGTGTTAGTAAGCCAGAGTAGTCTACTAACACCCAGGTACCTACTTGGAGTGTTAGTAAGCCAGAGTAGTCTACTAACACCCATGTACCTACTTGGAGTGTTAGTAAGCCAGAGTAGTCTACTAACACCCAGGTACCTACTTGGAGTGTTAGTAAGCCAGAGTAGTCTACTAACACCCAGGTACCTACTTGGAGTGTTAGTAATCCAGAGTAGTTTACTAACACCCATGTACCTACTTGGAGTGTTAGTAAGCCAGAGTAGTCTACTAACACCCAGGTACCTACTTGGAGTGTTAGTAAGCCAGAGTAGTCTACTAACACCCAGGTACCTACTTGGAGTGTTAGTAAGCCAGAGTAGTCTACTAACACCCAGGTACCTACTTGGAGTGTTAGTAAGCCAGAGTAGTCTACTAACACCCAGGTACCTACTTGGAGTGTTAGTAAGCCAGAGTAGTCTACTAACACCCAGGTACCTACTTAGAGTGTTAGTAAGCCAGAGTAGTCTTCTAACACCCAGGTACCTACTTGGAGTGCTAGTAAGCCAGAGTAGTCTACTAACACCCAGGTACCTACTTGGAGTGTTAGTAAGCCAGAGTAGTCTACTAACACCCAGGTACCTACTTGGAGTGTTAGTAAGCCAGAGTAATCTACTAACACTCAGGTACCTACTTGCAGTGTTAGTAAGCCAGAGTAGTCTACTAACACTCAGGTACCTAGTTGGATTGTTAGTAAGCCAGAGTAGTCTACTAACACCCAGGTACCTACTTGGAGTGTTAGTAAGCCAGAGTAGTCTACTAACACCCAGGTACCTACTTGAAGTGTTAGCCAGAGAAGTCTACTAACACCCAGGTACCTACTTGGACTGTTAGTAAGCCAGAGTAGTCTACTAACACCCAGGTACCTACTTGGAGTGTTAGTAAGCCAGAGTAGTCTACTAACACCCAGGTACCTACTTGGAGTGTTAGTAAGCCAGAGTAATCTACTAACACTCAGGTACCTACTTGCAGTGTTAGTAAGCCAGAGTAGTCTACTAACACTCAGGTACCTAGTTGGATTGTTAGTAAGCCAGAGTAGTCTACTAACACCCAGGTACCTACTTGGAGTGTTAGTAAGCCAGAGTAGTCTACTAACACCCAGGTACCTACTTGGAGTGTTAGTAAGCCAGAGTAGTCTACTAACACCCAGGTACCTACTTGGAGTGTTAGTAAGCCATAGTAGTCTACTAACACCCAGGTACCTACTTGGAGCGTTAGTAAGCCAGAGTAGTCTACTAACACCCAGGCACCTACTTGGAGTGTTATTAAGCCAGAGTAGTCTACTAACACCCAGGTACCTACTTGGAGTTTTAGTAAGCCAAAGTAGTCTACTAACACCCAGGTACCTACTTGGAGTGTTAGTAAGCCAGAGTAGTCTACTAACACCCAGGTACCTACTTGGAGTGTTAGTAAGCCAGAGTAGTCTACTAACACTAAGGTACCTACTTGGAGTGTGAGTAAGCCAGAGTAGTCTACTAACACCCAGGTACCTACTTGGAGTGTTAGTAAGCTAGAGTAGTCTACTAACACCCAGGTACCTACTTGGGGTGTTAGTAAGCCAGAGTAGTCTACTAACACTCAGGTACCTACTTGGAGTGTTAGTAAGCCAGAGTAGTCGACTAACACCCAGGTACCTACTTGGTGTGTTAGTAAACCAGAGTAGTCTAACACCCAGGTACCTACTTGGAGTGTTAGTAAGCCAGAGTAGTCTACTAACACCCAGGTACCTACTTGGATTGTTAGTACGCCAGAGTAGTCTTCTAACACCCAGGTACCTACTTGGAGTGTTAGTAAGCCATAGTAGTCTACTAACACCCAGGTACCTACTTGGAGTGTTAGTAAGCCATAGTAGTCTACTAACACCCAGGTACCTACTTGGAGCGTTAGTAAGCCAGAGTAGTCTATTAACACCCAGGCACCTACTTGGAGTGTTAGTAAGCCAGAGTAGTCTACTAACACCCAGGTACCTACTTGGCGTGTTAGTAAGCCAGAGTAGTCTACTAACACCCAGGTACCTACTTGGAGTGTTAGTAAGCCAGAGTAGTCTACTAACACCCAGGTACCTACTTGGTGTGTTAGTAAACCAGAGTAGTCTAACACCCAGGTACCTACTTGGAGTGTTAGTAAGCCAGAGTAGTCTACTAATACCCAGGTACCTACTTGGAGTGTTAGTAAGCCAGTGTAGTCTACTAACACTAAGGTACCTACTTGGAGTGTTAGTAAGCCAGAGTAGTCTACTAACACCCAGGTACCTACTTGGAGCGTTAGTAAGCCAGAGTAGTCTACTAACACCCAGGCACCTACTTGGAGTGTTAGTAAGCCAGAGTAGTCTACTAACACCCAGGTACCTTCTTGGAGTGTTAGTAAGCCAGAGTAGTCTACTAACACCCAGGTACCTACTTGGAGTGTTAGTAAGCCAGAGTAGTCTACTAACACCCTGGTACCTACTTGGAGTGTTAGTAAGCCAGAGTAGTCTACTAACACCCAGGTACCTACTTGGTGTGTTAGTAAACCAGAGTAGTCTAACACCCAGGTACCTACTTGGAGTGTTAGTAAGCCAGAGTAGTCTACTAACACCCAGTTACCTACTTGGAGTGTTAGTAAGCCAGAGTAGTCTACTGACATCCAGGTACCTACTTGGAGTGTTAGTAAGCCAGAGTAGTCTACTAACGCCCCGGTACCTACGTGGAGTGTTAGTAAGCCAGAGTAGTCTACTAACACCCAGGTACCTACCAGGAGTGTTAGTAAGCCAGAGTAGTCTACTAACACCCAGGTACCTACTTGGAGTGTTAGTAAGCCAGAGTAGTCTACTAACACCCAGGTACCTACTTGGAGTGTTAGTAAGCCAGAGTAGTCTACTAACACTCAGGTACCTTCTTGGAGTGTTAGTAAGCCAGAGTAGTCTACTAACACCCAGGTACCTACTTGGAGTGTTAGTAAGCCAGAGTAGTCTACTAACACCCAGGTACCTACTTGGAGTGTTAGTAAGCCATAGTAGTCTACTAACACCCAGGTACCTACTTGGAGCGTTAGTAAGCCAGAGTAGTCTACTAACACCCAGGTACCTACTTACTGCTAGGTCAACAGTGGAACATGCTTAACCTCTCTCCCTCTCCCTTTTCCCGTGATCGAACCCGGGTCCTTCAGTTCTAAGTTTATGTATTGGTATCTGTTTCAACTTTTTTTCGACTATATGGCATCTTTTCATTCATGGCTCCGTCTGAAGACAACGAAACTAAAGATGTGGAGAATATTCCTAGAGTTTTCAGTCTCCACATCAGTTCAGACTGTTAACTTAGTTGTACTTCCTGGACCACAACTAAATTATAAAACTTGCCCTCTTGCATGACTTAACAATAGTGTTAAACACAGTTGACGGTTAAAACAAGTATCCCGGCTGGTATTGAGATGCAAACTGACAAGTTACACCTCACCATTGCTGATGAACTGGGCTGTAATTTTAAGCTGGAGAGTATAGCACAAACACCAACAGCCTCACTGGTCATGCTGTCTGTCAGGCTTCAGGGACGAGGAATAATGAAGAGGTAAGCAGGCCCGCTAAACTTGCTATAAGAGTCAAGGATCTCACAAGTTATTTTTATGTACATGTTTTAGAAATCAGGTCACAGCTCAGGGAGAGAGAGGTCAAGGATTGTCCCAGCTGAGCTGACGTTTATGTAATAATGTATGATCAAGATTTTAGTGTGTAGACATGTATCCATGTCTATTACAATCATAACTAACCTCTAAACCCACAAGGGAAAGATGTATTCCAGTAAACTCCTGTGATGTCTACTTCCTAGGCCTTTTGTGTATCAATGTGCTTTTGCACTACCATCCACAGGATGGATATATTGTGCACAGTAAACTAGCTGTTACCGTCTACAGCTTAGATTTGTTGTGCACAGTAAACCAGCTGTTACCGTCTACAGCTTAGATTTGTTGTGCACAGTAAACCAGCTGTTACCGTCTACAGCTTAGATTTGTTGTGCACAGTAAACTAGCTGTTACCGTCTACAGCTTAGATTTGTTGTGCACAGTAAACTAGCTGTTACCGTCTACAGCTTAGATTTGTTGTGCACAGTAAACCAGCTGTTACCGTCTACAGCTTAGATTTGTTGTGCACAGTAAACCAGCTGTTACCGTCTACAGCTTAGATTTGTTGTGCACAGTAAACCAGCTGTTACCGTCTACAGCTTAGATTTGTTGTGCACAGTAAACCAGCTGTTACCGTCTACAGCTTAGATTTGTTGTGCACAGTAAACCAGCTAGTATCATACACAGGATTCATGTGGGGTGCACAATAAACTAGCCCCTACCATACACAGGGTGGAGTACTGATGAGCGTGGTACACTGTAGAGGCTGAGTACTGATGAGTGTGGTACACTGTAGAGGCTGAGTACTGATGAATGTGGTACACTGCAGAAGCTGGGTACTGATGAGTGTGGTACACTGTAGAGGCTGAGTACTGATGAGCGTGGTACACTGTAGAGGCTGAGTACTGATGAATGTGGTACACTGTAGAGGCTGAGTACTGATGAGCGTGGTACACTGTAGAGGCTGAGTACTGATGAATGTGGTACACTGTAGAGGCTGAGTATTGATGAGCGTGGTACACTGTAGAGGCTGAGTACTGATGAGTGTGGTACACTGTAGAGGCTGAGTACTGATGAATGTGGTACACTGTAGAGGCTGAGTATTGATGAGCGTGGTACACTGTAGAGGCTGAGTACTGATGAGCGTGGTACACTGTAGAGGCTGAGTACTGATGAATGTGGTACACTGTAGAGGCTGAGTATTGATGAGCGTGGTACACTGTAGAGGCTGAGTACTGATGAGCGTGGTACACTGTAGAGGCTGAGTACTGATGAATGTGGTACACTGTAGAAGCTGGGTACTTATGAGTGTGGTACACTGTAGAGGCTGAGTACTGATGAGTGTGGTACACTGTAGAGGCTGAGTACTGATGAGTGTGGTACACTGTAGAGGCTGAGTACTGATGAGTGTGGTACACTGTAGAGGCTGAGTACTGATGAGTGTGGTACACTGTAGAGGCTGAGTACTGATGAGTGAGGTACACCCTGGAGGTTGAATACTGATGAGAGGTACACCCTGGAGGTTGAGTACTAATGAGTGAAGTACACCCTGGAGGCTGAGTACTGAGTGAGGTACACCCTGGAGGCTGAGTACTGATGAGTGAGGCACACCCTGGAGGCTGAGTACTGATGAGTGAGGTACACCCTGGAGGTTGAATACTGATGAGAGGTACACCCTGGAGGTTGAGTACTAATGAGTGAGGTACACCCTGGAGGCTGAGTACTGATGAGTGAGGTACACCCTGGAGGCTGAGTACTGATGAGTGAGGTACACCCTGGAGGCTGAGTCCTGATGAGTGAGGTACACCCTGGAGGCTGAGTACTGATGGGTGAGGTACACCCTGGAGGCTGAGTACTGATGGGTGAGGTACACCCTGGAGGCTGAGTACTGATGGGTGAGGTACACCCTGGAGGCTGAGTACTGATGGGTGAGGTACACCCTGGAGGTTGACTGTAACATTGACTGTATGGTAGGTTGTGGGTAGGAGCCACCCCACCCTCCTTCATGTGTATTTTTGGCTCACAAGAAACTGCAGCTACCCCAGCAGCGGACTGCCTCCTGCTGCTCCTGCTGTTTTGCTGCTGCTGCTTCTGCTGTTGTTGTTTTTGCTGCTGCTGCTGCTGCTGCTGCTCCTGCTGCTGCTGCTCCTGCTATCGTTGTTTTTGCTGCTGCTATTGTTAGTTTTTGCTGTTGCGGTTCCCTGCCTCCCTGACCCCGATGGCAACGCTCGCTTCTTCAGTCATTCCCTTCGACTTCCCGTAAAACAAAAATCTTTCCATCACTCGTTAGTTAACGTGTAGCAGTACTGTTTGGTGTGAGCCTTAGAGTGGTTTGGCGCGATTTAGTGTAGCGTAGAGCAGTAGCAGCAGCAGCAGGAGGCTGAGCAGGCTACTTGACTGAAGCCAGAGCCAACCACACGGATGATTGTTTATACAGACCCACCAGTGACACTTGCTACGAGCCTCAATCCACTTTAATAACAAGCTTCGTCTCTACTCGAACAACAGAGTTTTAATTATCGCCAAGACCTGGGTTGTTGAGAATGACAGTCTTGTCGTGAGTGGTTAAGATAAATACCGAGAGAGGGGATTAGGAAGGTGAATAAACGATATAAAACACTGCAGGTGGCTCTGAATCTGTGCAAGGTGAACACTGTTGCTGCTGGAGCCGTGGAGTAGTGTGGGCAACAAGGAGGAGGAGGAGGAGGAGGAGGAGTGACTAGGACGATATCTTTGAAGGGTTTCGAGAGTTTTCCTTCTCCCGCAGCCAGGCTTGTCTGGTGCTTGCCTGGTTAACAAAACTGTTGCTACTGGAGTCAATCACAGTCTGGTTGATCTGGCATCTAGCTGAGGAAATTGTCGAGTGTCCTCTTGAAGACTTATGTACATGTTCCAGAAGTATTTCCGATATCTTCTAGTGAGACGTTAAAAAAGTCTGGGACCACGGATGTTGATACACTGTTGTCTTATTGTGGCCACAGCGCCCATGCTCTTCACTGGGTATATTCCACAATATCCCCCAAATCTCTTACTTCAATATATTGTTATAACAGTGTGCAGGATTGGGACCAGACCTTCAAGCACCTTCCACTATCATGTATCTTTCTTCCGCTCCGGCAAGTACATATTTAAGACTTTGAGGCATTTGCAGTAATTTAGATGCTCTCCTGTCCAGAACTGATTTGTCAACATTGAATAATATGTACTCTAAGGGAGAGAAAGCGCAGACTGTTTGAATAATGTTACCATTGGCTCTATTTTCCTTGTTTAAAAGTTCTCATTATCCACCGACTCATTTTTGTGGCTGTCGTGACATTTGCCTTATGTTCTATAAAAGAAAGGTCGGCTGACATTGTTACTTCCAGGTCTTTCACGTGTTCCTTCCATTCTTTTTAGTAATTCTCTTGTATTTTTGAATACAATATCCGTTTTGAGTTTTAGTCTTTCCATATATATAAGGAGATGAAACTTGTCACTACTGAACGTGTTGTTATTCTTCACGGGCTCAGAAACACTTTGTTTATATCTTCCTGCAATTTTTTCGTGTCTTCTACAAAGGTGGTGAGTAGTGTGTGTTTTTATGTTGTCATCTGTGTCCGTTATGAGGATAAGAAACAGCCAAGGCGCCAGGCTGTGTCGTGGGCTACTGAGCTTTTAACGTCGCTAATACTGCATTTTCTCTGTTTACTATAACTTTTTTGTGCTCTGTTTGTCAGAAAGTTGAATATCCATTTACCTACTTTCATTTTGTGTGCAATCACTCCAGAATGACTTTTGTGAAATGACTTTATGAAACTGGTGCACACTACGTCTCTGTTTTGACTGCTTCAGGTTCTCCGTAATTCTGTCATAGTGGTGTAGTAGTTGTAACAAGCATGATCTTTCCGCTTTAAATACATGTTGGTTTGGGCTGTACAGTGCTGATGTTCCATAAAATTTGTAATTTGATGACTCATCACTTTTTCAAATACTTTTATGATGTGTGTGTTAGTGTTACTGGTCAGTAATTTTTGGATAGTACTGTATTGCCTCCTGTATGCAAAGGAACTGTGTCCACACGCTCTAAGGCCTTTGGATTTTGTGTAGATGTAAGGTTATGTCAGTTTTATGATCAGTGTGGCCTTCATGGGTAATACAAACAAAAAATTATTCATTCTCCACCCTGCTTCCGTTTAGTGGATTCCTGAACATTAATATTGGCCTTTTATAATTTGACTCGTTTCTTTTTCATCATCAGTATATGAACCTCCTGTGATTATGATCCAGTTCTACAAGGAGCGCTTAACTTAGATTTTGCATATCATTAGAATTATTTGTGTTTTTTTTCAGTCTGGTGCGACAAGTTAATATTGTTTGTTCAAACTCCGCAATCTCTCGTTTATTTTTCCTACATTGTGACTTCATGTTTTTAAACATTTCTTTAACTTCTTCCCCACTGTACATTCTTCTAAGTTCCTTTTTTTATTTTTGATCTGATAGGCTTCCTCAGTAATAAATATTTAATGCAGATCTTGTATGCTTCTGTCTCCAGCTTTTGCAGACACTGGCGAGGACTTAGCGTGCTCATGACTGTTTCTCAGTGTTTTGAGTGTTTGTCTGGTAGTTCTTTGTTGATTTTGTGCCAGTCACTTCAGTTGTTGAAGTTAAATTTACTGATCATCCATTCTCTAGTACTATTTCTGGAGTTTTCACCCCCTGTATTTATGTTTCTTTGTACTTCTGAGATGTTGTGACCCCTCAAGGGAGAGGTCACAACGGTTAGAGGCTCTTGATCCAATGGATTGTACCTGCTCTCCACTTTCCTTTGATCGAACATAATGCCTACCATTTTCCATGAATGTAATAGTAATAGGATGTACTCAGAGCACATTACATTTTCGCTTGCGTCTCTGAATAGTTGGTGGTTTGTGAGAATCAAAGCCAGTGTATTTTCATTCCTAGTGGGTTCTGTAATCCGTTGATTGAAAGCAAACTTTTCACGAAGCCTCACCAGCTCTCTGGTGTGTACCTGCTGGAACAGCGTACTTCTAGAAACTGGCACAGCGTTGCCATTTACCCTCTTCCCTTTCATATCTGGGAGGCTGAAATCTTCGAGGAGGGCAATGTTCAGTGTGGGATTTTCAAGACTTTGAAGTCAGCTGTCTGTTTTCCGTGTTCCACCCGTGAATTCCTAAGCTGTTGCTGACGGTGGTTTGTATACGAGGATAATTACCAGATTCCAGTTTTCAACTTTAATACCTAGTATTTCTTCTGTATCAATTGATGACTTCATCCATTCTGTCCAACAAAATATGTCTCACATATAGCCCTACTCCTCCCTGCGATCGATTTACTGTCACATCTGTAAATATTGTCGTTTTTTTATCAGTCTCACCGTCCACAGTATCCTACTGCAGTGTCTGACATGATGGAGATGCATAGTATAAAATACCTGACCCTTCACATCAGTATGCTCCTTTTATATACACTCATGTGCTCTCTGCTCAGGTAGATCTGTTTGTGACTTGATAAAGTCTACTGTGTGGGCGAAACGTAGTCAATAAAGGATCTCATTATACTGCACTTGTGTCTGTTTTTCCATCCACAATATCCCTTGTGTGTATTTCTGTAAATGCTCCAAACACCATTTGCGTCTACGAGGATCCCGTGTATTTAGCTGACTTTGTCATTTCTATTTGTTTTGAAACCTTGTATGCTTGCAAACAGGAAGTATGATATGCTATTTGGTTTATTTTGGTTTAGTTTGGATTTTATAAGTACCACTGGTACTTTGTAAGTACCACTGGTACTTTGCTGGACATATTTCTGGTATTGTGGTAATGTTGTATGTGTGGAACCGGTTTAGTTCATTCTGTTGCTGTCTCTATACTCTTTTCTCTTTCATTGAACTTCTTCGTCCCTTTACTTAGATGGTATCTCACGCCCATTACCTTCATTGCTTTCAGTGTTAACAGCCTCTTGACACAATTCTATATCCTTGTGATCTCTTTATGTGGAATTTTGTGCAGCTCAGGCCATAACATTGTTTGGTTTCTGATGATGAAGTGTTCATCTCTGGGTGGAAATACCAATATTCTTCACCGAAGCAACACTTACCCTTTGTCAACATGTCGAAGCACCTTCTGACATCTATCTACGCCCTTTTCCATAGTTGCAGGCTCCTCTGATATAGTATCTACACACATTATCTCTTGCTTTCCGTATGACATTGTCAGTCTTAATTATCTCTGTGTTTCCTGGGGTTTCCTGGCTACCTTGTTCTGCCCCAGTGTTGTCTGCTGTGTTTAGTGTGCTAGTGACTCTCCCAGGGTATGTTAGTGTGCTCGTGACTCTCCCAGGGTATGTTAGTGTGTTCGTGACTCTCCCAGGGTATGTTAGTGTGCTCGTGACTCTCCCAGGGTATGTTAGTGTGCTCGTGACTCTCCCAGGGTATGTTAGTGTGCTCGTGACTCTCCCAGGGTATGTTAGTGTGTTCGTGACTCTCCCAGGGTATGTTAGTGTGCTCGTGACTCTCCCAGGGTATGTTAGTGTGCTCGTGACTCTCCCAGGGTATGTTAGTGTGCTCGTGACTCTCCCAGGGTATGTTAGTGTGCTCGTGACTCTCCCAGGGTATGTTAGTGTGCTCGTGACTCTCTCAGGGTATGTTAGTGTGCTCGTGACTCTCCCAGGGTATGTCTGATACATCTTTGTCCCAATTAGCTCTGTTGAGGTTAATTTCATGTATAGGGAAATTACCAGCAGACCCCTGGTGGTTTTCGAGAAGGAAATCAATAACTTTTTCCATTTATTTCTTGTTCAGTCAGGCTGTGGTGCATAGTTTGTACCTCATCCTGTTAGCACCAACAATCTAGTTGATCAAGCCATAGACCGGGATGCCTGGTCTGTGACCGGGCCACAGGAGCATTGACTCACAAAATCGACTCCAGGAAGGCTGTCTTGGCTACGTGGGCTAGGATCCGCTGACAGCAACAGCATGGTTGAGCAAGGAAGCACCAGCAGGGCTGAGCTAAGCCTTACTCTCGAAACTGGTCACAGGTGTATCACAGGTGACACCCTCCTTTCAGATATGACGTGAGGTATGAACAGCCCCTAACTCTTTCTAAGAGCCAGTTAAATAGTGAATTGTGGCTTATCCTTACAGTGTCAACTCTCACTTTACTCAATCCATCTTGCATATTGTCCCTCCCTTGACCCCTTGTCTGCCCCTTCCCCGTGAGGTGGGTGTCATGTACACACACTACAAGCATCAAGGTGCTGCGCTCAACAAGCTAAAATTAAACTTGCTTGTTCTCACAGTTCTGATACTTTGATAAGCACAAAACTTTGGTAGGTGTTCTTAAAGAGTGTGAGTGTACTCACCTAGTTAGAGTGAGTGCTTGCTTAGTTGCACTCAGAATGGTATCCATGTGAGCTTATCTGGACTGGATACAAAACACAGGAGGACCATCTCATAGAAGGAAATTAACGTGTGAAAAACTTATTAAGGTCAGACGATCTATCATTTAGAGAACTTAATGAGAAAAATGACTGGATGAATAATGAAACCATTACAATAAGAGAAATAGTGCCACTGGTGATACCATTCAAATCACTTGTGGTATCTCGTTTACATTATTGCTAACTGCAGGGAGAGATATAGGTGCTGGAAAAGGTCTTTAGATCGCTTAATGCCCACATAGAGCCGGTGAAGCATTGAAGTTCTGGGAAAGCCTTGGAATGTGCTGTCTGGAGTAAAGAAGACTGATCAACCTGATATGACTCATGAAATCGTAATAACACGATTGCAACCAGAAAACCGGCAGGAATTAAACCCATGGCAAGTGTGTTTAATGCCCTCCCGTTCCGTGGTTTGAATACCTGATAATATATACATGGAAGATATTTGATGGCTAGTCCAAAATTTACATACTACCATAACAACGTACTGGAGTGAGAGATATGGGAGGAAGTGTAAAATAGACCCAGTGAAAAGCAAGGGCGCTTCGGGCACAATAGAAGAACAATTTATCAACATTCGTGGTCCAGGACTATCCATCCTACTACCAGCAGATATTAGTTTTCAAGAGGAAGTTGGATCACTACTTGTGTCAAGTGTCAGATCAAGCTGGTTGTGCTGGGTATGTGGGCCAGCAAGTCGCCAAAAGCAACAGCCTGGTTAAATAGGTAATCAAGGGCTGGCCTCAGGTTGGACTGCGAGGGTAGACAAACTCTCGACACCGGTCACAGGTATGTAATATAGAACAGTTTAACAGCTGTGCGAGTGTTCCCACTGTGCAACTCTCACGTAGCCTAGTGAAGCCGCACACTGCGATTGTACATAACTGTTAATAAAAAGCAGTGCAGTAGGAATACTTAACCTAATGTGTGGTCCATCTCCCTGCACACGAAGTCTCGCCACTTTACACATCACACGTAACACCAGCACTGGAGCACGTAGCGCCAGCATGAACCCCTCGTGTAATCAGGCATTCAGGGAAAAACTGAGAAAATTCAGATGTTGACCCACAAGGCTGGTCTAGTTCAAACAAAAAAAAAAAAGATTGGATCTGGAACTAGGGTAAAAGAGGCGTCACTAGATAAGTGAAGAACCAAAGGAGACATGGTCTTAACATACAAGATAGTCAGAGACAACGTACACAGGTACATGCCAGAGATCATAAGGGCTCTTACTCAGACAGGATGGGACTTACACAGATGACAACAAGGAAATGAGTGAAATACTGAAATCCCAATACGACTCTGTGTTTAGTGAGCCACTACTCAGTCTGAAGATCGACAATGAGCCTCAAAACTCCATCAATGTATGCCAGATTTCCGATATTACCCTAACTCCGATAGACTTTGAAAAAGCCATTGACAACATGCCCATGCACCAGTCCCAGGCCCAGACTCGTGGAACTCTGTGTTCATTAAGAACTGAAAGAAACCCCTCTCACGTGCCCTAAGTATACTATGGAGAAGGAGCTTAGACATGGGTGAAATTCCACACTCACTTAAAACAACGGACATAGCCCCACTCCATAAAGGTGGCAGCAAAGCATTAGCTAAGAACTATAGACCAATAGCTCTAACCTCCCACATCATAAAAATCTTTGAAAGAGTGCTAAGAAGCAGGATTGCAAACCACCTGGATTCCCAAAAATCTGCACAATCCAGGACAACATGGGTTCAGGGCAGGTCGCTCCTGCCTCTCACAACTACTGGATCACTATGATATGACCTTGGATGCACTGGAAGAAAATTAGAATGCAGATGTAATATACACAGACTTTGCAAAAGTGTTTGACAAGTGCGATCATGACGTAACAGCGCACAAAATGCGTGCTAAAGGAATAACTGGCAAAGTGTGGAGATGGATCTTCAACTTCCTAACCAATCGAACACAAAGAGTAGTGGTCAACAGAGTTATATCGGAGGCTGCCATAGTGAAGAGCTCTGTTCCACAAGGCACAGTACTCGCCCCCATCCTGTTTCTCATCCTCATATCAGACATAGACAGAGATGTAATCCACAGCACCGTATCATCCTTTGCAGACGATACTTGGATCTGCATGAGGCTGTCATCTATTGAGGACGCGGTTAACCTCCAAGAAGATAACAAAGTTTCCCAGTGGCAACGGAAAACAATATGATGTTCAATGAGGACAAATTCCAACTACTCCGTTATGGAAAACTGGAGGAGATAATAACTAGAACTGAGTATACTACAAACTCTGGCCATACAATAGAGCGGAAAAATAATGTAAGGGACCTGGGAGTAGTAATGTCTGAGGATCTCACTTTAAAGGATCACAACAGTGCCACGATCACAACTGCAAAGAAAATGATAGGATGGATAATGAGAACGTTTAAAACGAGAGATGCCAAGCCAATAATGATTCTTTTCAAATCACTTGTTCTCTCTAGGCTGGAATACTGCTGTACATTAACATCTCCATTCAAAGCAGGTGAAATTGCAGATCTAGAGAGTGTACAGAGAACCTTTACTGCACGTATAAGTTCTGTCAAGCACCTTAACTACTGGGAACGCTTGGAAGCACTTGACTTGTACTCGTTGGAACGCAGGAGAGATATATCATAATCTACACTTGGAAAATCCTGGAAGGAATGGTCCCGAATCTGCACACAGAAATCACTCCCTACGAAAGTAAAAGGCTGGACAGGCGATGCAAAATTCCCCCAATTAAAAGTAGGGGCGCCATTGGTACACTAAGAGAAAACACCATAAGTGTCCGGGGCCCAAGACTGTTCAACAGCCTCCCACCAAACATAAAGGAAATTACCAATAGGCCCCTGGCTGCCTTCAAGAGGGAGCTGGACAGATACCTAAAGTCAGCGCCGGATCAGCCGGGCTGTGGTTCGTACGTTGGAGTACGTGCGGCCAGCAGTAACAGCCTGGTTGATCAAGCCCTGATCAAGGCCTGGTCGTGGACCGGGCAGCGGGGGCGTTGATCCCCGGAATAATCTCCGGGTAGACTCCAGGTAGCCATCGACCTTGGTAACAACCAGAAGGAAACATAATAATTGAGGTGATTTAAAAGAAAGTATTTTTAGGCTCATCAAAGCGGAATATATCGCGCTAGAGAACTGAGTACAACCAGAGTGCATCTGGATCAAACTGCGTACTTACCAACCCACCTGTAGTCCACCTTGAGAGTGTTCCCAGGATCAACATCCCTGCGGTCCAGTCTCAGACCAGGCCTCCTGGTGATGGCTCGATCATCCAGGCTGATGGTGCTAGCTAGCCGGGCGAAGTCTAACGTAAACACCTCAGCCCAGCTGATTAGGAACTGGCTTGTGGAACTTGTCAAGTTCCCACTTGAAGACAGCCAGGGGTGTGTTAGTACGCTGCCTTATGTATGAAGGGAGGGCACTGAAAAGTCTTCATCCCTTCAGACTTATTGATTTTTTTTTTCAGTGTACTCACTGCACCTCTGCTTCTCATCGGGGTGTTATATACCGTCTACCAAGCCTCTTACTTTCATAGGGAATGATTTGTGGATGCAGATTTGGGACTAATTTGATTTTTCTCCCCGGCGTTCCAAGGAGTATAGATTGAGGGACTTTATGCGTTCCCAGTAATTTAGGTGCTTAACTGAGTTTAAACGAGCATTGAAAGCTCTCTGCATATTCTCTAGGTCTTCTGGAATGAAGCAGACTTCAGCCTTGAGATAATAAATGACTTGAAGAGTATCATTATTGTCTTGGTATTTCTGGTTTTGAAGGTTCTAGTTATTCAGCCAATCACTTCCCTTGCATTTATGATAGCTATACTGTTGTGATCATTGAAAGCGAGATGATCTGGCATAATCACTCCTAAGTACCTCACAGTCGCGTTTGTTTTATACTTTGTTCCAGTCTATATTTCCTCACTCTTTCCGTAATTTAGTAACTAAAACTTGTCTTCTTGGAGCATCATGTTGTCAGTGGAAGACTTTGTTGATATCAGCTTGGAGGTTTTTTGGGTCCTCACTGGATGCCACTCTCATTCAGATTCTAATATCGTCTGCACAGGATAATACGTTGCTGTGATTTATGTGTCTGTGTCAGAAATGAGAACAGGGGCAAGGCTGAATATCCCTTGGTATATCCGTGTGTACGTATGTGTACCATAATGAAGTTAATGAGTAGCGTACAGACACACACCTCAGCGTTCAGCCCCAAGGAATTGATTTGTGTATACCCATTACTTATGTGTACACGTGTGGGTAAGCATGTGTACCCATGTGTACAGGTGTGTGTACTTGTATGTATACCTATGTGTACAGGTGTGTGTACTTGTATGTATACCTATGTGTACAGGAGTGTGTACCGTTATAAACATACTTTAACAGACGCACGTGTGAGCGTGCAGCGTGACGGATGGTCCCAGGTGGTCGGATGGACCCAAGTGGTCGGATGGACCCAGGTGGTCGGATGGACCCAGGTGGTCGGATGGACCCAGGTGGTCACGTGGTACAGGGTACATATTACTCCAATCATCTCATCGTCAAGAAGTCGCCCAAATATGGTACAGAGGTTACATACCGGCGCTCGAGCCTGCAGTAACAGCGGTCCAGCCTGCAGTAACAGCGGTCCAGCCTGCAGTAACAGCAGTCCAGCCTGCATAACAGCAACCAAAACTGCAGGAACAGCAACCCAGGCTGCAGTAACAGTTGTCCAGGCTGCAGTAACAGTGGTCCAGGCTGCAGTAACAGCAGTCTAGGCTGCAGTAACAGTGGTCCAGCCTGTAGTATCATTGGTCCCGCCTATAGTAACAGTAGACCAGCCTGCAGTAGCAGCAGCCCAGCCTGCAGTAACAGCAGCTAAGGCTGCAGTAGCAGCAGTCCAACCTGCAGTAACAGCAGCCCACGCTGCAGTAACAGCACCCCAAGCTGCAGTAACAGCGGTCCACCCTGCAGTAACAGCAGTCCAGCCTGCAGAACAGCAACCAAGACTGCAGGAACAGCAACTCAGGCTGCAGTAACAGTGGTCCAGGCTGCAGTAACAGCAGTCTAGGCTGCAGTAACAGTGGTCCAGCCTGTAGTATCATTGGTCCCGCCTATAGTAACAGTAGACCAGCCTGCAGTAGCAGCAGCCCAGCCTGCAGTAACAGCAGCTAAGGCTGCAGTAGCAGCAGTCCAACCTGCAGTAACAGCAGCCAAGGCTCCAGTAACAGCAGCCCGGGCTGCAGTGACAGTGATCCAGACTGCAGTAACAGCAGTCCAGCCTGCAGAACAGCAACCAAGACTGCAGGAACAGCAACCCAGGCTGCAGTAACAGTTGTCCAGGCTGCAGTAACAGTGGTCCAGGCTGCAGTAACAGCAGTCTAGGCTGCAGTAACAGTGGTCCAGCCTGTAGTATTATTGGTCCCGCCTATAGTAACAGTAGACCAGCCTGCAGTAGCAGCAGCCCAGCCTGCAGTAACAGCAGCTAAGGCTGCAGTAGCAGCAGTCCAACCTGCAGTAACAGCCGCCAAGGCTGCAGTAACAGCAGCCCACGCTGCAGTAACAGCACCCCAAGCTGCATTAACAGCGGTCCACCCTGCAGTAACAGCAGTCCAGCCTGCAGAACAGCAACCAAGACTGCAGGAACAGCAACCCAGGCTGCAGTAACAGTTGTCCAGGCTGCAGTAACAGTGGTCCAGGCTGCAGTAACAGCAGTCTAGGCTGCAGTAACAGTGGTCCAGCCTGTAGTATCATTGGTCCCGCCTATAGTAACAGTAGACCAGCCTGCAGTAGCAGCAGCCCAGCCTGCAGTAACAGCAGCTAAGGCTGCAGTAGCAGCAGTCCAACCTGCAGTAACAGCAGCCAAGGCTCCAGTAACAGCAGCCCAGGCTGCAATGACAGTGATCCAGACTGCAGTAACAGCAGTCTAGGCTGCAGTAACAGTGATCCAGCCTGTAGTAACATTGGTCCCGCCTATAGTAACAGTAGTCCAGCCTGCAGTAACAGCAGCCCAGACTGCAGTAACAGCAGTCCAGCCTGCAGTAACAGCAATAAAAGGGTGCAGTAACAGTGGTTCAGGCTGCAGTAACAGCAGTCCAGGATGTAGTAACAATGGTCCCGCCTATAGTAACAGTAGTCCATCCAGTAACAGCAGCCCAGGCTTCAGTAACAGTGGTGCAGGCTGTAGTAACAGCAGTCCAGGCTGCAGTAACAGTGGTCCAGCCTGCAGTAATAGCAGTCCATCCTGCAGTAACAGCAGTCCAAGTTACAGTAACAGTGGTCCAGGCTGCAGTAACAGCAGCCCAAGCTGCAGTAACAGCGGTCCACCCTGCAGTAACAGCAGTCCAGCTTGCAGTAATAGCAGTCCAGCCTGCAGAACAGCAGCCAAGGCTGCAGTAACGGCAGCCCACGCTGCAGTAACGGCAGCCCACGCTGCAGTAGCAGTGGTCCAGGCTGCAGTAAGAGTGGTCTAGGCTGCAGTAACAGCAGTCTAGGCTGCAGTAACAGTGGTCCAGCCTGTAGTAACATTGGTCCCGCCTATAGTAACAGTAGCCCATCCTGCAGTAACAGCAGCCCAAGTTGCAGTAACAGCAGTCTAGGCTACAGTAACAACAGTCCCGGCTTCAGTAACACCCTGGACTGTTTGAAGACTACGGTGCTCTTCACTAACTCCAAGGCTGGGGGACTGATTACCTCATCTTTTGTATATAGTTCTATATTCTTCATATTATGTCCTAGCATTGTGTTGGTAAAGCCAATGTATAACGTAATGTCTACAAACAAACATACCCAGATGTTGCACGTGTGTAATTCTTTACTGTCATACATTGCGTAGAACGGAAGAGAAATACGAAGGACGTAGAGGTAAACATTGTGGGAGTGTTTTACCCTCAAAGAACATATTATCATATTTAATAATAAACTACAGGAAAAATGATGGGCTGGATAACAAGAATCTTCAGATCCCGAGTCAGTTATGATATCCAGGACTCAGTAAGGTACTTGTACTCTCAAGTAACTCAAGTAGGACACAGGTAGGACAGTTATTTCTCAAGATACTATAGTAGGACACAGGTAAGACAGTTGTACTCTCAAGATACTGAAGTAGGACACAGGTAAGACAGTTGTACTCTCAAGATACTGAAGTAGGACACAGGTAAGACAGTTGTACTCTCAAGATACTGAAGTAGGACACAGGTAAGACAGTTGTACTCTCAAGATACTGAAGTAGGACACAGGTAAGACAGTTGTACTCTCAAGATACTGAAGTAGGACACAGGTAAGACAGTTGTACTCTCAAGATACTGAAGTAGGACACAGGTAAGACAGTTGTACTCTCAAGATACTGAAGTAGGACACAGGTAAGACAGTTGCACTCTCAAGATACTGAAGTAGGACACAGGTAAGACAGTTGTACTCTCAAGATACTGAAGTAGGACACAGGTAAGACAGTTGTACTCTCAAGATACTGAAGTAGGACACAGGTAAGACAGTTGTACTCTCAAGATACTGAAGTAGGACACAGGTAAGACAGTTGTACTCTCAAGATACTGAAGTAGGACACAGGTAAGACAGTTGTACTCTCAAGATACTGAAGTAGGACACAGGTAAGACAGTTGTACTCTCAAGATACTGAAGTAGGACACAGGTAAGACAGTTGTACTCTCAAGATACTGAAGTAGGACACAGGTAAGACAGTTGTACTCTCAAGATACTGAAGTAGGACACAGGTAAGACAGTTGTACTCTCAAGATACTGAAGTAGGACACAGGTAAGACAGTTGTACTCTCAAGATACTGAAGTAGGCCACAGGTAAGACAGTTGTACTCTCAAGATACTGAAGTAGGACACAGGTAAGACAGTTGTACTCTCAAGATACTGAAGTAGGACACAGGTAAGACAGTTGTACTCTCAAGATACTGAAGTAGGACACAGATAAGACAGTTGTACTCTCAAGATACTGAAGTAGGACACAGATAAGACAGTTGTACTCTCAAGATACTGAAGTAGGACACAGGTAAGACAGTTGTACTCTCAAGACACTGAAGTAGGACACAGATAAGACAGTTGTACTCTCAAGATACTGAAGTAGGACACAGGTAAGACAGTTGTACTCTCAAGACACTGAAGTAGGACACAGGTAAGACAGTTGTACTCTCAAGATACTGAAGTAGGACACAGGTAAGACAGTTGTACTCTCAAGACACTGAAGTAGGACACAGATAAGACAGTTGTACTCTCAAGATACTGAAGTAGGACACAGGTAAGACAGTTGTACTCTCAAGATACTGAAGTAGGACACAGATAAGACAGTTGTACTCTCAAGATACTGAAGTAGGACACAGATAAGACAGTTGTACTCTCAAGATACTGAAGTAGGACACAGGTAAGACAGTTGTACTCTCACTTCTGTTATACACTAACAGCCTTGTCTACAGCACGCAGTGTTGCACATCACCAGATGCAGAGAACTTTCACTGTCCGCTTATTTCCAGTGCCTAAATTATTTTGGTCTGTGTTGATCTGTCCTGGAGCCAAGGTGAGAGAGCAGTGTGGTACATTGCACCTGGAGGGACTAGTTCAAACCTGCATGTTGGAATACGTAACATTTTATGAGACTTGGAGGACAGGTGTTCCTGCAAAATACTCGTTATAAATAGGAGCAGGAGTTGAGGCAGATGGCGTGTTGCAGGCACTGTTGAACAATAGACTTGCATTTCAGGACATGTTTAGAACTTTGTCAGGTCATGATGGAGCAAAACGTTGCTGTAGTAAAAGCCGTTGTTCTGTAGCGTGTAGGTAGTTGCGTAAGGTGTGGCTTGTGGGATGGTAGACAGCAACCATCCAGAGAGGCGCCGCCGCTACCTTCCTCTCAGATGTATGTGAAAAGTCAACCTGTTAATAATTTTTTGCTCTCTGGCAGAAATCGCTGTATAGTCCTTGTGGCTTAGCGCTTCTGTTTTTTTTTTTTTTGATTATAATAATAATAATAATCTGGCAGAAATGACAGGTAAACCTTACAATGACAGGTAAACCTTACAATGACAGGTAAACCTTACAATGACAGGTAAACCTTACAATGACAGGTAAACCTCACAATGACAGGTAAACCTCACAATGACAGGTAAACCTCACAATGACAGGTAAACCTCACAATGACAGGTAAACCTTACAATGACAGGTAAACCTCACAATGACAGGTAAACCTCACAATGACAGGTAAACCTTACAATGACAGGTAAACCTTACAATGACAGGTAAACCTCACAATGACAGGTAAACCTCACAATGACAGGTAAACCTCACAATGACAGGTAAACCTCACAATGACAGGTAAACCTTACAATGACAGGTAAACCTCACAATGACAGGTAAACCTCACAATGACAGGTAAACCTTACAATGACAGGTAAACCTTACAATGACAGGTATACCTCACAATGACAGGTAAACCTCACAATGACAGGTAAACCTCACAATGACAGGTAAACCTTACAATGACAGGTAAACCTCACAATGACAGGTATACCTCACAATGACAGGTATACCTCACAATGACAGGTATACCTCACAATGACAGGTAAACCTCACAATGACAGGTAAACCTTACAATGACAGGTAAACCTCACAATGACAGGTAAACCTCACAATGACAGGTAAACCTTACAATGACAGGTAAACCTTACAATGACAGGTAAACCTTACAATGACAGGTAAACCTTACAATGACAGGTAAACCTCACAATGACAGGTATACCTCACAATGACAGGTAAACCTCACAATGACAGGTAAACCTCACAATGACAGGTAAACCTCACAAACTTCTCCCTACATTCAGTATACATATATCTTTAATTTTTTATGTGCTTATGTGAAGTTCCCTGTAATATATGGTCTGTGACCTGGTATGGCTGGTTGGTCTGAGACCGGGCCGTCGGGAAGATAACCTCCACAACCACATAACAACATAAACTTAAAGGGCCCAAGACTTTTCAACATCCTTCAAGATTAAGAATAATTACCATCATTCTTAAAATTGTCTTAAGTGAGGAACCTTGACTAACTATTAAAATCCATTCTTGATTTAGCCTGTTGGTGCTGCTAGCACCAATAGGTTAAATGGTCAGGCCATCAACCAGGATAAGGCCGAAGGGGATGGGGACTGTCATCCCCGGAACCAACACAAAAACTCAAAGACAAGTAAAAAACAAAGAAAAAAAGAAATAATAACGAGTGTTTGTTGTTTGAATAAGTAACATATTTTGTGCCATTGTGTACTGTTTATTGAGTAACGAATTACACATATTGACACAACTGTTTATTGTATTGTGGCACCAGGCACTTACTGCCACAACTGTAAACAGATGGTGACAGATAGTTGCGCAGATGGTGATACAGATGGTGATTGTCCCTGTCACAAATCTTGTTAAAGATGGTAAGAAATATTGAGAGGAAGGGTGACAGTGTATTGACAATTATGGACACCAGAGGTGATTGTTGCTGACACAGATGGTACTGACAGGTGGTTGATGGGGAGAGGGGAGGTCATGGTAGGGTGCCAACTTTCTCCATCAACCCTCTACCACGATCCCCCACCCCCATCTATTGGTAGATCGAATACCAGATGGGTAGCTGTTCTCCCCATCCCCATCCCTCACGGCTCTCACCCCTAACCTCCCTTACCCTTCCCAAAACATCTCTTTCCCCTTCCCTCTCATCTTCTCCAGTGTGACAGGCTGATACCTGAGTTATAGCAAACCAAACTCTGCTACAACCAAACTTTTGCTGTCTAACACACTGACACGACCAGTGTAAGACACTGACACGACCAGTGTAAGACACTGACACGACCAGTGTAAGACACTGACACGACCAGTGTAAGACACTGACACGACCAGTGTAAGACACTGACACGACCAGTGTAAGACACTGACACGACCAGTGTAAGACACTGACACGACCAGTGTAAGACACTGACACTCCCAGTGTAAGACACTGACACGACCAGTGTAAGACACTGACACGACCAGTGTAAGACACTGACACGACCAGTGTAAGACACTGACACGACCAGTGTAAGACACTGACACGACCAGTGTAAGACACTGACACGACCAGTGTAAGACACTGACACGACCAGTGTAAGACACTGACACGACCAGTGTAAGACACTGACACTCCCAGTGTAAGACACTGACACGACCAGTGTAAGACACTGACACGACCAGTGTAAGACACTGACACGACCAGTGTAAGACACTGACACGACCAGTGTAAGACACTGACACGACCAGTGTAAGACACTGACACGACCAGTGTAAGACACTGACACGACCAGTGTAAGACACTGACACGACCAGTGTAAGACACTGACACGACCAGTGTAAGACACTGACACCAGTGTAAGACACTGGCACGACCAGTGTAAGACACTGACACGACCAGTGTAAGACACTGACACGACCAGTGTAAGACACTGACACACGTCCAGTGTAAGACACTGACACACGACCAGTGTAAGACACTGACACAACCAGTGTAAGACACTGACACGACCAGTGTAAGACACTGACACGACCAGTGTAAGACACTGACACGACCAGTGTAAGACACTGACACGACCAGTGTAAGACACTGACACACGACCAGTGTAAGACACTGACACGACCAGTGTAAGACACTGACACGACCAGTGTAAGACACTGACACACGTCCAGTGTAAGACACTGACACGACCAGTGTAAGACACTGACATGACCAGTGTAAGACACTGACACACGACCAGTGTAAGACACTGACACACGTCCAGTGTAAGACACTGACACGTCCAGTGTAAGACACTGACACACGTCCAGTGTAAGACACTGACACACGACCAGTGTAAGACACTGACACACGACCAGTGTAAGACCAGTGTAAGACACTGACACGACCAGTGTAAGACACTGACACACGTGTAAGACACTGACACACGTCCAGTGTAAGACACTGACACGACCAGTGTAAGACACTGACACACGACCAGTGTAAGACACTGACACACGTCCAGTGTAAGATACTGACACACGTCCAGTGTAAGACACTGACACACGACCAGTGTAAGACACTGACACACGTCCAGTGTAAGACACTGACACACGTTCAGTGTAAGACACTGACACGACCAGTGTAAGACACTGACACACGACCAGTGTAAGACACTGACGCACGTCCAGTGTAAGACACTGACACGACCAGTGTAAGACACTGACACACGTTCAGTGTAAGACACTGACACACGTTCAGTGTAAGACACTGACACGACCAGTGTAAGACACTGACACACGACCAGTGTAAGACACTGACACACGACCAGTGTAAGACACTGACACACGACCAGTGTAAGACACTGACACACGACCAGTGTAAGACACTGACACACGACCAGTGTAAGACACTGACACACGTCCAGTGTAAGACACTGACACACGACCAGTGTAAGACACTGACACACGTCCAGTGTAAGACACTGACACACGTCCAGTGTAAGACACTGACACACGTCCAGTGTAAGACACTGACACACGTCCAGTGTAAGACACTGACACACGACCAGTGTAAGACACTGACACACGACCAGTGTAAGACACTGACACACGACCAGTGTAAGACACTGACACACGTCCAGTGTAAGACACTGACACACGTTCAGTGTAAGACACTGACACGACCAGTGTAAGACACTGACACACGACCAGTGTAAGACACTGACACACGACCAGTGTAAGACACTGACACACGACCAGTGTAAGACACTGACACACGACCAGTGTAAGACACTGACACACGACCAGTGTAAGACACTGACACACGACCAGTGTAAGACACTGACACACGACCAGTGTAAGACACTGACACACGACCAGTGTAAGACACTGACACACGACCAGTGTAAGACACTGACACACGACCAGTGTAAGACACTGACACGACCAGTGTAAGACACTGACACACGACCAGTGTAAGACACTGACACACGACCAGTGTAAGACACTGACACACGACCAGTGTAAGACACTGACACGACCAGTGTAAGACACTGACACACGACCAGTGTAAGACACTGACACACGTCCAGTGTAAGACACTGACACGACCAGTGTAAGACACTGACACACGACCAGTGTAAGACACTGACACACGACCAGTGTAAGACACTGACACACGACCAGTGTAAGACACTGACACGACCAGTGTAAGACACTGACACACGACCAGTGTAAGACACTGACACACGTCCAGTGTAAGATACTGACACACGTCCAGTGTAAGACACTGACACGACCAGTGTAAGACACTGACACACGACCAGTGTAAGACACTGACACACGTCCAGTGTAAGACACTGACACGACCAGTGTAAGACACTGACACACGACCAGTGTAAGACACTGACACACGACCAGTGTAAGACACTGACACACGACCAGTGTAAGACACTGACACGACCAGTGTAAGACACTGACACACGACCAGTGTAAGACACTGACACACGTCCAGTGTAAGACACTGACACACGTCCAGTGTAAGACACTGACACACGACCAGTGTAAGACACTGACACACGACCAGTGTAAGACACTGACACACGTCCAGTGTAAGACACTGACACACGACCAGTGTAAGACACTGACACACGACCAGTGTAAGACACTGACACACGACCAGTGTAAGACACTGACACACGACCAGTGTAAGACACTGACACGACCAGACACTGACACACGTGTGTAAGACACTGACACACGACCAGTGTAAGGCACTGACACACGGCCAGTGTAAGACACTGACACACGACACTGACACGTGTAAGATACTGACACACGACCAGTGTAAGATACTGACACACGACCAGTGTAAGACACTGACACACGACCAGTGTAAGATACTGACACACGACCAGTGTAAGATACTGACACACGACCAGTGTAAGACACTGACACACGACCAGTGAAAGACGCTGACACACGTCCAGTGTAAGACACTGACTTAAGACACACGACCAGTGTAAGACACTGACACACGACCAGTGTAAGACACTGACACACGTCCAGTGTAAGATACTGACACACGTCCAGTGTACACTGACACGACCAGTGTAAGACACTGACACACGACCAGTGTAAGACACTGACACACGTCCAGTGTAAGACACTGACACGACCAGTGTAAGACACTGACACACGACCAGTGTAAGACACTGACACACGACCAATGTAAGACACTGACACACGACCAGTGTAAGACACTGACACACGTGTAAGACACTGACACTGACACACGTCCAGTGTAAGATACTGACACACGTCCAGTGTAAGACACTGACACGACCAGTGTAAGACACTGACACACGACCAGTGTAAGACACTGACACACGTCCAGTGTAAGACACTGACACACGACCATTGTAAGACACTGACACACGACCAGTGTAAGACACTGACACACGACCAGTGTAAGACACTGACACACGACCAATGCCAGACGCTGACACACGACCAGTGTAAGACACTGACACACGACCAGTGCCAGACGCTGACACACGACCAATGCCAGACGCTGACACACGACCAGTGTAAGACACTGACACACGACCAATGCCAGACGCTGACACACGACCAGTGTAAGACACTGACACACGACCAATGCCAGACGCTGACACACGACCAGTGTAAGACACTGACACACGACCAATGCCAGACGCTGACACACGACCAGTGTAAGACACTGACACACGACCAGTGCCAGACACTGACACACGACCAGTGTAAGACACTGACACACGACCAGTGACACACGACCAGTGTAAGACACTGACACACGACCAGTGCCAGACACTTACACACGACCAGTGTAAGACACTGACACACGACCAGTGCCAGACGCTGACACACGACCAGTGTAAGATACTGACACACGACCAGTGTAAGATACTGACACACGACTAGTGTAAGACACTGACACACGACCAGTGCCAGACGCTGACACACGACCAGTGTAAGACACTGACACACGACCAGTATAAGACACTGACACACGACCAGTGCCAGACGCTGACACACGACCAGTGTAAGACACTGACACACGACCAGTATAAGACACTGACACACGACCAGTGCCAGACGCTGACACACGACCAGTGTAAGACACTGACACACGACCAGTGCCAGACGCTGACACACGACCAGTGCCAGACGCTGACACACGACCAGTGTAAGATACTGACACACGACCAGTGCCAGACGCTGACACACGACCAGTATAAGACACTGACACACGACCAGTGTAAGACACTGACACACGACCAGTGTAAGACACTGACACACGACCAGTATAAGACACTGACACACGACCAGTGTAAGACACTGACACACGACCAGTGCCAGACGCTGACACACGACCAGTGTAAGACACTGACACACGACCAGTGTAAGATACTGACACACGACCAGTGTAAGACACTGACACACGACCAGTGTAAGATACTGACACACGACCAGTGTAAGACACTGACACACGACCAGTGCCAGACGCTGACACACGACCAGTGTAAGACACTGACACACGACCAGTGTAAGATACTGACAGTGTAAGACACTGACACACGACCAGTGTAAGATACTGACTGTAAGACACTGACACACGACCAGTGTAAGATACTGACACACGTCCAGTGTAAGATACTGACACACGACCAGTGTAAGACACTGACACACGACCAGTGTAAGATACTGACACACGACCAGTGTAAGACACTGACACACGACCAGTGTAAGACACTGACACACGACCAGTGTAAGATACTGACACACGACCAGTGTAAGATACTGACACACGTCCAGTGTAAGATACTGACACGACCATTGTAAGACACTGACACACGTCCAGTGTAAGATACTGACACACGACCAGTGCCAGACGCTGACACACGTCCAGTGTAAGACACTGACACACGACCAGTGTAAGATACTGACACACGACCATTGTAAGACACTGACACACGTCCAGTGTAAGATACTGACACACGACCAGTGCCAGACGCTGACACACGTCCAGTGTAAGACACTGACACACGACCAGTGTAAGATACTGACACACGTCCAGTAGTAAACAAAATAATGGTAATGACTGTCTAAACCTCATATCAGACACAGGTAGAAACACTTGCCTGTAGCTTCGTAACAACCTCTGTTAACCATACCAAAATGACCATGAAAGGCACCTCAGTAGTTGACAGAAAAATTACAAACATATCAACAGTTTTTTAGTGTGCAGATGAAAATAACATTAGATTCAGCGGTAACACATTACAACTGCTAGATGTGGACATAATAAAGAATCCAAAACGAGTACAGTATACAGAGTGAAGACAGACTATGTTATAGAACGAGAGAAGCATGTAATAGGCTTAGGAGAAGCCAGAGCACTTCTCTGTGCAAAAAGCAGAATAATTCACTAAACCATTTCGGCCGTTCGTGAACTGTTTACATATATATATATATATATATATATATATATATATATATATATATATATATATATATATATATATATATATATATATATATATATATAGATATATAATGTTGCAGTTTAAAAACTGTAGTGTAAAGCACCCTTCTGGCAAGACAGTGATGGAGTGAATGATGGTGAAAGTTTTTCTTTTTCAGGCCACCCTGCCTTGGTGGGAGTCTGCCAGTGTGATAATAAATAAATAAATAAATAAATATATATATATATATATATATATATATATATATATATATATATATATATATATATATATATATATATATATATATATATATATATAATTTTATTTTATTGACACGTGGGCCGTTTCGCACCAAGGTAGGATGACCCGAAAAAAACTTTCACCATCATTTACTCCATCACTGTCTTCCTAGAAGCGCACTTACACTACAGTTATAAAAATGTAACATAACACCACTCCATCAGAGTGCAGACACTGCACTTCCCATCTCCAGGACTCAAGTCTGGCCTGTCGGTTTACCTGAATTCCTTCATAAACATTACCCTGCTCACACTCCAACAGCACGTCACGTCCTAAAACCCATTTGTCTCCATTCGCTCCTACCTAACACGCTCACGTATGCTTGCTGGAAGTCCACCCCCTCGCACACTAAACCTCCTTTACCCCCTCCCTCCAGCCTTTCCTAGGCCGACCTCTACCCCGCCTTCCCTCCACTACAGATTTATACACACGGGAAGTCATTCTATTTTCTTCCACCCTCTTTACATGTCCAAACCACCTCAAAACCCCTCCTCAGCTATTTCTGCACCCCCCTCTGCATTATATTCACACCACACATTGCCCTCAGACATGACATCTCCACTGCCTCCAGCCTTCTCATTATTGCATCATTCACCACCCATGTTTCACATCCATGTAAGAACATTTGTATAACTATACTATCATGCATTCTCTTCTTTGCTTCCATGGACAAAGTTCTTTGTCTCCACCTTTTTCCCCTCATTAATTCTATGATTCACCTCATCTTTCATAGACCCATCTGCTGACACGTCCACTCCCAAATATCTGAATACATTCACCTCCTCCATACTCTCTCCCTCCAACCTAATATCCAATCTTTGGTCACCTATTTTTTTTTTGTCATCCTCATCACCTTACTCTTTCCTATATTCACTTTCAATTGTTTTCTTTTACATACCGTACTAAACTCATCCACCAACATCTGCAACTCCTCTTCACAATCTTCTAAAGTAGTGTCATCAGCAAAGAGCAACTGTGAAAACTCCCACTTTATGTTAGATTCTTTATCTTTTAACCCCACACCTCTTGCCAACTCCCGAGGATTCACCTATCTTACAACCCCATCTATAAATATATTGAACAATCATGGTGATATCACACATCCTTCTCTAAGGCCTACTTTTACTGGGAAATAATCTCCCTCTCTTCTACATAATCTAACCTGAGCCTCGCTATCCTCGTAAAAACTTGTCACTGCTTTGAATAACTTACCTCCTATTCCATACATTTGCAACATTTGGCACATTTCCCCTCCCCCCCTATCCACCTTGTCATATGCCTTTTCCAAATCCATAAATGCCACAAAAACCTCTTTACCCTAACCTAGATACTAATAAATATATATATAAATATAAATATATATATATATATATATATATATGTGTGTGTGTGTGTGTGTGTGTGTGTGTGTGTGTGTGTGTGTGTGTGTGTGTGTGTGTGTGTGTGTGTGTGTGTGTGTGTGTGTGTGGCATGGTTATTTTCCTGTCTAACATTTAGAACTTTGCATTTGTCAATATTAAACTGCATCTGCCACTTCTCCGACCATTGCATCAGTCTATTCAAATCATCCTGGAGTGCACTAGTGTCCTCATTAGAATAAATTGGACGGCCTATTTTGTTGTCGTCAGCAAATTTGTTTATGTCGCTATTTATTCCTTCATCTGTCGTTTATGTAAATTTTGAACAACAACGGGCCCAACACTGACCCCTGAAGAACAGTGTGATGTGCCCCCATTCTCATTTCTCCCTATTTTTTGCAAATTCTCTGCTGCCTGTTTGTCAACCTTGCCTCTACCCAGGAAAAAATTTCTCCTATTCCACGTGCCTTAATTTTCCTCAGTAGCCTCTGGTGTGGAACTCTATCGAAAGCCTTACTGAAGTCCATATACACAATATCATATTCATTACCATGATCTACCTCCTCAAACACCTTAGTGAAAAAAGTTAGTAAATTCGTAAGACAGGAACGCCCCTTTGTAAAACCATGTTGAGATTCATTAGTCAGTTTATGCTTTTCAAGATGGCTATGAATTGTTTCGGCAATTACTGATTCCATAAATTTTCCCATTATGGAGGTAAGGCTTATTGGTCCATAGTTCGAAGCTAAGGACCTATCACCTGCCTTGTAAATAGGTATTACATTTGCCATTTTCCACTTATCAGGCACTATGACAGTTTGTAGTGATATGTTGAAAAGATTAGCCAAAGGTTTGCTAAGTTTTTCTTTACATTCCTTTAAAACCCTTGCAAACAGTTCATCAGGGCCTGGGGATTTGTTAGGTTTTAATTTCTCTGTCTGTCTGAGGACCATGTCACTAGTTACCCGAATCATGCATAGTTCATTATTGTCCTGTATCTTCCTGGGTAAAAACTGAGAGGAAGTAAGTATTGAAAATTTCACACATATCGTTATTACTGTCAGTGATTTGACCTGAGTTACTCCTAAGTGGGCCTATTTTGTCCCTAATCTTACTTCTGTATACCTGAAAGAACCCTTTTGGGTTATTCTTTGAGTCCCTTGCGACCTTAGGAAGGGATTCCTTTTTTATCTCTCTCTTTAACTGAATATATTGATTTCTGAACTGCCCTTCCCCTCTTTTGATACGCCTATATATGCCTCTCTTTTGACCAATGAGATGTTTTAATCTATTGTTTATCCATTTGGGATCATTTTTGTTAGATCTAATTTCCCTACTTGGAACAAAATTTGTCTGGGCAGGTAGAACTCTGCTCTGAAAAATGTCGTATTGGCAACCAACACCACCTACCTGACCCATAGTCAGGTCATCCCAATTTAGCCCACCCTCGTAATTTCTCAGTCCCATGAAATCGGCTCAAGCGAAAGTCTGGGACAGAGATTTGATTGGAGTATCTGGGTAATTCCGTGATATATTGAAACTAAGTGATTTGTGATCACTTTCCCCAAGCTCATCATTTACCTCAAGATTATTAATGAGTGATTCTTTGTTGGCAAGAACCAAGTCAAGCAGATTGTTTCCTCTAGTTGATTCTGTCACAAACTGTTTTACAAAAGCAATCCTGAACCGTATGAAGAAAGACACTAGACTCAAGATTTCCTGTCACATAGTTTCAATCAATTTGTCTGAAGTCAAAATCTCCCATTAACACAACATTGTCATATCCAGACGCTTTATGAATTTCGTCCCATAACAGCCTATCTGCCCTCCCTATCAAGGTTTGGGGGCCTATAAATCACACCCAGAATTAATATGTCATGACCCTCGAGAAACTGTAGCCAAAGAGATTCTGTGTCCAATGTTTCTAATCTTATATAATGTCTAACACAACAATTTAAATTATCTCTGACATACATCACACTCCACCATCCTTCCTGTTGACCCTGTCGGTGTGGAATAGTTTATAACCCTGTATGTTACATTCAGAAGGCATTTCTCTATCTTTTAGGTTGAACCAGGTCTCTTTTATAACATTAATATCTATATTACCTGCACTTACAAGTAATCTTAGCTCATCTATCATATTTCTTAGACTCCTATTATTTGTATAGTAGACCTTAAGGGAGCTAGTCACTCGTTGTCCTCTACTATCTCTCTTTGTTGAACAATTGCTTTGCCTTTACTAGCAACTGTATATTGAATATTGTCTTTTAAACATATCCCTGAGGTATGCTGGTAATATCTGCTGTTTTCAATCCTAATACTGCAGCCTGATTGTTTCCCACAAACACCCAAACCTCTATAATCTATCAGTTTAAAGTCCTAGACAAGTCATCAATTACCCCCTCAATTGAAATGGCTAATGCAACCACTCCAGCCCCAGAGAGATGAATCCCATTCCTTGCATACATATCATGTTTGCCATAGAATTTGTCCCAGTTATCAATGAATGGGATTGCAAGTTCCTTTCATAACCTGTCTAGCCAGCAATTTATACAAATTGCCCTAGACATCCATTCATTGCCCACTCCCTTTCTAGGCAAGATGCTACATATGACTGGGATCTCTCCCTTAGACCTGACTACTTCTATGGCTGACCTGTACTTATCTAGTAGCTCCTGTCTCCTGCCCTTCCCAATGTCATTACTACCATCACTAAGACAGATAATGTGCTTGTTCCCATTACCTGACATATTATCCATCCTGCTGACTATGTCACCAACACAAACTCCTGGGAAGCACACCCTCTGTCTGACCTTCATATCTCTGTTACAAAAAGCATGGTCCATATATCTTACCTGAGAGTCTCCCACAATCAGAATATTCTTAACCTTGATTGGCAGGGGCGTCAGTGGTACCTTTATCCTCACTAACCACAGAAGTACACTCATCCTGGAGAACAGAGAATCTATTTTCTTCTTTCACAATTTCTCTATTAACTTTCCTTATGTTCCTTTTTCCTGAATTGTGAACCACTTGCCACTTAAAGCAGCTGCCACTGTCACTGCTGGTGACCATTTCCTCCTTACCAGGTCCATCCATCTCACACTCACTCCCAAACCCATCTAGGCAAAGCTTCAGCCTCCTATTTACCTCCTGAAGAAGTAGAACCTCCTTCTTCAACACCTTCACCTGAGATTTTAAAACACAGCAACAAGCCATGGTGCTCGGTAACACCCCACCAACTCCTAGACAACTTAGGACAAGTATGACCTCATGTGAGCACTGACCTCTACTGCTTTAGCATTGTACATATTGAAGGCTCTTGTTGAAGGGAGGAGAGTTTATTGTTTGGAGAAAGGGCAAAATACATAAATATGATGTTAATATCAACTCTACAGCTTATTTATCTATCACAATTCGTCTAATATGACATAATAAACAATATTAATAACATAGAAACATGATATATACTCTAGAATGAATAATATATGTCATTATGTATGTGACTAGTGGTGCTGTTGTTGTTGTTTTTGGGTTTATCAGGGCCACTGACAGCATAATCCGTATATTGCTGAAACACCACTAGTCACACTGAAACTATGTACGTAATTTATAAATAAGAAATATTGTACAAGAACATAATAGAGAATGTAAAGAAATATAGTGGTTATTGTGGAGAATGTAAAGAAATAAGTGGTTATTGAGATGCTCACAGAGATTTAGAGTAGTGGAAGATATGTAGGGCAGCATATGTTGTCAGTGGCCGTATATACACCCAACAACATGGTAGATTTAGTTTCATGTTGTCCTTTTTCTATCACTTAATTACTTAACTTACTTCCTACACGGTTAATGCTACACTTTATTGCTGGCTAGCACTCTAGCCTTTATCGACTCCTGCTGCTTTAGTATTGTACATATCTTAGAATCACTGAAGAAGGCACATTCTCCTCTCTCTCTCAGCCCTTTACCAAAGGGCTGGCACTAGGAACTTTCTTTGGCCCATGGCTTATTTCGCAGTCACAATCAATAAACAAGCCCAAAAATTGTGAAATATTTTGGATGAATACTCACTTAACCAGTGACAGAGCCAGACTGAAGCATTTTCCCAGCAGGTGGAGGAGTCTGATACGTGCGATTTCTGGGATGAGGTCAAAAATTCGAAGCAAAATTTCACAAAAAAGTGTCTGAAATCCAAAAAGTCCAGTATCCGGTGTGTACGAAATCTGGGGTTCTACTGTGTGTGTATACACACACACACACACACACACACACACACACACACACACACGTAGAGACAATGTTTATATATATATATATATATATATGTATATACACAGTGGAACCTCAAAATTCGAACGTATCACATATCGAACGTTTCAAAAATAGAACTCTTTTTTCGAACCAACTTTGTCCGTATTATCAAACACACCCCTATTTTCGGACTGCCGGGTACCGGACCTGTCCGCCAGCGTGCTCTGTCCGTGTCCCTACACAGGCGCCGTGAGCCAGTCTGGGTTTGTTTATGCTTGAGTGAACATATAAAATATAGGGAGGTACCACGTCTGTAACGACTGGGGACCCTCATCATCAGAGAAGACAATAAACGTACCTCAGGGAAAACTCAAGGTTCTCCCCGGAGCTGTTTGAATATTTTCTTCTCCTACCACCCCCTATATTTTATATTCTGTGGGAAAATTTATTAATAGACAGAATACTTTTACAGGCAACACAAACATGAATACAATGGTACAGTATGTTAAAGATGGTAAGTACTGTGGACTCTGATACAGAGTTAGCAGGTTCGAGTCCTGCTGTGGAAGGAGAGACAATGTTTGCAAATTATTTCGCCTGTTTGCGAATTCTTAAGTATATATATATATATATATACAGTGGACCCTCAACCAACGGCAGTAATCCGTTCCAGAGAGCTTGCTATTGGTCGAAATTGCCGTTGTTCGAGTTAATTTTTCCCTGAAGAAATAATGGAAATAGAATTAATGCGTTCTTGACAACCCAGAGTCTGAAAATTTTTTTTTACATGAAATATACATTTCCTTTATGGAAAGGAATTGGACATGCAAAATAAACAATAATTAAATGACACTTACCTTTATTGTGGAGTTGTTGATGAGTGATGTGCCAGCAACAAGGTAGATTAAGGATCCTCAATTGCTTGGAAGGAGAATCCCCTTCCATAAAGACTTCAGGTACCAAGTCCTTTGGTGGGTTTACCTCCCTTCTTGGTTTTTTAATGCCACTAGGACCAGCTTGAGAATCACTGGACCACCCTCTACCACCATCACTACCACCGTCTACCTCCATCACTACCACCATCAGTATATATGGAGACGCGAGGTGTGAGTTATTAACCTTCAGTAAGGAGTAGTATCACCTGACCTTCATGTGACGGTGAGTGGGCGTTGACTGACCTCGATTGATTTGAACCTGAAAACTGTGACTTTCATTGTTCTCAACAACCTTACAACTCTATTGTCAAGGATTCTGATAAGATGCTTATTGGACATGGCTCTTAGTGTTGGAATTAATTTGTCCTTCGCATAAATTAAAATTTTACAGTGAAGGCAATAAGGTTTGATTCAGCATTACTTTTTATAGAAGTGTCAGATTTGAAGACGATGTTTGCCGTTTTTGGTCTCAATATTGTTGTCACAGTCACATAAATGACGTAAGGCACAATGACCATATATTGTTAAGACGTTTCCTCCACAAGTGACTTATATCATGAATTGATAAAAGTCCCTGGTGGGCGAAACGTGTTCACAATAAAATGCTATAACCAGCATTGTGTGTCTTATTTACATACTGTGGCTATATTCTATCATACGCTTGTTAAAACTACACTGTATTACCACTTATAACGTCACTTTTGTGTTCCTACACTCTCTCTCTCTCTCTCTCTCTCTCTCTCTCTCTCTCTCTCTCTCTCTCTCTCTCTCTCTCTCTCTCTCTAATTATATCTTGCAGTTTTTCCGTGTCTTCTATCGAGGTAATTTTCATACTTATTTTGGTATTATCCACAAATGGTTATAGACAACTATGGCGAGTGTTTGTATGTATGTCTGCTGTGTGGTTAAGAAACAGTAGAGGCGCCAGGACTGTGCCTTGGGGTACTGAGCTTGTAATTTGTTAAATGTTTGTTTTCCTTTACTTCTAATTTTTGTGCTCTATTTGTCTGAGAGTTGAATATCTAATAGCATATTTTTCCCCATTATATCTATCTTGCCAGTTTCATGATCAGTCACTCCAGGATTGTATTTATCAAATGTTGATAAATTAGACACATGTGCAACTCTTGGGTATCTTTATTGAGGAAACGTTTCGCCACACAGTGGCTTCATCAGTCCATACAAAGGAGAATCTTGAAGAACAGGAGGAGAATGAGGTAATCAGTCCCTCAACCTTGAATCGATGTGATCAGTCGATCAATCTTGAATAGACTGATGGACATTGATAGACAGAGTGAACAGTGACGATGAAACACCACAGAGTGAACAGTGACAGTGAAAAACCACAGTGAAAAGTGACAATGAAACATAGTGAACAGTGACAGTGAAACAGTAAACAGTGACAGTGAAACAGTGAACAACAGTGATCATCCGTCACTCAGCTGGCCTGGAAGGGAGTGGGGGTGTGGGGGGGCGCTTTTCACTATCCCTCCAACCTCCTCGACACACTCTACCTCCTTCTTCACCTCTTAGCAGTGACACAGCTGTGTCTGGGTTCAATGTACACAGTTCTGTCTGTCTGTCTGTCTGTGTGTCTGTCCGTCTGTCTCTCTCTGTCTCTCTCTGTCTCTCTCTGTCTCTCTCACTCTCTCTCCCCCCTCCCTCCCCCCTGTTCTTACACCAACAACAATAACAATAGAGAGACTGGGTCAGAGATGCGGGGTGTCGGCTGTGTAGTACATGATAATGTTCTGTTACCAGGTAACACTACCTGTCATTCTCTTGTCATGATAATGTTCTGTTACCAGGTAACACTACCTGTCATTCTCTTGTCATGATAATGTTCTGTTACCAGGTAACACTACCTGTCATCCTCTTGTCATGATAATGTTCTGTTACCAGGTAACACTACCTGTCATCCTCTTGTCATGATAATGTTCTGTTACCAGGTAACACTACCTGTCATCCTCTTGTCATGATAATGTTCTGTTACCAGGTAACACTACCTGTCATTCTCTTGTCATGATAATGTTCTGTTACCAGGTAACACTACCTGTCATTCTCTTGTCATGATAATGTTCTGTTACCAGGTAACACTACCTGTCATTCTCTTGTCATGATAATGTTCTGTTACCAGGTAACACTACCTGTCATTCTCTTGTCATGATAATGTTCTGTTACTAGGTAACACTACCTGTCATTCTCTTGTCATGATAATGTTCTGTTACCAGGTAACACTACCTGTCATCCTCTTGTCATCAGTCAGTCCTAGTGAAGCTCTGTGTTGGCTGGTGGTTGATGGTGTAGGGGGGTAGTGGTAGTGATGGTTGATGATAGGGGTGGTGGTGGTGGTTCATAACGGTGGTGGTTGATGTTGGCGTGGTTGATGGTGGTAGTAGTGCTGATGGTAGTGGTGATGGTAGTGGTGATGGTAGTAGTAATGGTGATGGTAGTGGTAATGGTGATGGTAGTGATGGTGATGGTAGTGGTGATGGTGATGGTAGTGGTAATGGTGATGGTAGTGGTGGTGTTGATGGTAGTGGTGATGGTGATGGTAGTGTTGGTGGTGACGGTAGTGGTGATGGTGATGGTGATGGCAGTGGTGGTGGTGATGGCAGTGGTAATGGTGATGGTAGTGGTGATGGCAGTGGTGGTGGTGATGGTAGTGGTAATGGTGATGGTAGTGGTGATGGTGATGGTAGGGGTGATGGTGATGGTAGTGGTGATGGTGATGGTGGTGATGGTAGTGGTGATTTTGATGGTAATGGTAATGGTGATGGTAGTGGTGATGGTAGTGGTGATGGTGATGGTAGTGGTGGTGGTGATGGTAATGGTGATGGTGATGATAGTGGTAATGGTGATGGTGATGGTAATGGTGGTGATGGTAGTGACAGTGGCGGTGATGATGGTGGTGAGGGTGGTGGTGAAGGTGGTGGTGCTGGTAGTGATGGTGGTAGTGGTGGTGAAGGTGGTGTTGGTAGTGGTGGTGGTGATGATAGTGATGGTAGTGGTGGTGGTGATGGTAGTGGTGATGGTAGTAGTAATGGTGATGGTAGTGGTAATGGTGATGGTAGTGATGGTGATGGTAGTGGTGATGGTGATGGTAGTGGTAATGGTGATGGTAGTGGTGGTGTTGATGGTAGTGGTGATGGTGATGGTAGTGTTGGTGGTGATGGTGATGGTAGTGTTGGTGGTGATGGTAGTGGTGATGGTGATGGTGATGGCAGTGGTGGTGGTGATGGCAGTGGTAATGGTGATGGTAGTGGTGATGGTAGTGGTGGTGGTGATGGTAGTGGTAATGGTGATGGTAGTGGTGATGGTGATGGCAATGGTGGTGGTGATGGTAGTGGTAATGGTGATGGTAGTGGTGATGGTAGGGGTGATGGTGATGGTAGTGGTGATGGTAGTGGTGGTGGTGATGGTAGTGGTGATGGTAGTGGTAATGGTAATGGTGATGGTAGTAGTAATGGTGATGGTAGTGGTGATGGTGATGGTAGTGGTGGTGGTAATGGTGATGGTGATGGTAGTGGTGATGGTGATGGTAGTGGTGGTGGTGATGGTAGTGGTAATGGTGATGGTAGTGGTAATGGTGATGGTAGTGGTGATGGTGATGATAGTGGCGATGGTGATGGTAGTGGTGATGGTAGTGGTGGTGGTAATGGTAGTGGTGATGGTAGTGGTAATGGTGATGGTAGGGGTGATGGTGATGGTGATGGTAGTGATGGTGGTGATGGTAGTGGTGATGGTGATGGTAGTGGTAATGGTAATGGTGATGGTAGTAGTAATGGTGATGGTAGTGGTGGTGGTGATGGTAGTGGTGATGGTGATGGTAGTGGTAATGGTGATGGTAGTAGTAATGGTGATGGTAGTGGTGATGGTAGTGGTGATGGTGATGGTAATGGTGATGGTGATGATAGTGGTGATGGTGATGGTAGTGGTGGTGATGGTAGTTGTGATGGTGATGGTAGTGGTAATGGTGATGGTAGTGGTGGTGGTGATGGTAGTGGTGGTGGTGATGGTAGTGGTAATGGTGATGGTAGTGGTGATGGTAGTGGTGATGGTGATGATAGTGGCGATGGTGATGGTAGTGGTGATGGTAGTGGTGGTGGTAATGGTAGTGGTGATGGTAGTGGTAATGGTGATGGTGATGGTAGCAGTGATGGTGTTGGTAGTGGTAATGGTGATGGTAGTGGTGATGGTAGTGGTGATGGTGATGGTAGTGGTGATGGTAGTGATGATGGCAATGGTGATGGTAGTGATAATGGTGATGGTAGTGGTGGTGGTTATGGTAGTTTTGATGGCAGTGGTGGTGGTGATGGTAGTGGTGCTGATGGTAGTGGTGGTGGTGATGGTAGTGGTGATGGTGATGGTAGTGGTGGTGGTGATGGTAGTGGTAAT
The DNA here is from genome assembly GCF_038502225.1 of Cherax quadricarinatus. Classification (NCBI taxonomy): domain Eukaryota; kingdom Metazoa; phylum Arthropoda; class Malacostraca; order Decapoda; family Parastacidae; genus Cherax; species Cherax quadricarinatus. The sequence continues at coordinate 1,772,714 of NC_091294.1, read as the reverse complement.
GGTGATGGTAGTGATGGTGGTGATGGTAGTGGTGATGGTGGTGGTAGTGGTGGTGGTGATGGTAGTGGTAATGGTGATGGTGGTGGTGATGGTGATGGTAGTGGTGGTGGTGATGGTAGTGGTGATGGTGATGGTAGTGGTGATGATGATGGTAGTGGTGATGGCAGTGGTGTTGATGATGGTAGTGGTGGGGGTGGTGATGGTGATGGCAGTGGTGGTAGTGATGGTAGTGGTGGTGGTGATGGTGATGGTAGTGGTGATGATGATGGTAGTGGTGATGGCAGTGGTAATGGTGATGGTAGTGATGGTGATGGTAGTGGTGGTGGTGATGGTAGTGGTGACGGTGATGGCAGTGGTGGTGGTGATGGTAGTGGTGGTGGTGATGGTAGTGGTGGTGATGGTAGTGGTGGTGGTAATGGTAGTGGTGGTGATGATAGTGGTGGTAGTAGTGGTAGTGGTGGTAGTGGTGATGGTGGTGTGAGACATTTAGGAGAAAGTATAGAATAAACCCTTTACAAATCGTGGGCATGATGGGCACACTTAGCGAATATTGTGTCAGCATGTGGGTGCCACGACTCTTCAACTTTCTATCAGCTGATGTTCAAGAAACATTGTCAGGCGTAAGGTCGAATTTTCAAAGAAAAAAATACTGAATAAGTTCTTACTGGAAATGCCAAACGAGCCAAGTGTTGACGGCTGTGTTACCCTGCTCAGCGCTGTCAGCAACAGACTGGTTGATCAGGCAGTCGGTAAGGAAGTGTGGCTTGAGACCGGCTGCAAGGGCAGGTAGGAAGGGTTGAGATTTAAAGAGTAAGTCACAAACAACTCACATTTAAGAGATGAATCTTGTGTCGACTTTTCAGGTCTTTCGGATCATTGTCAAGTCACAACAAAGCAAGAACAGGCAGAGAAAAGCCAGAAAACAGGTTGGAAGGAGGGAGGGAAAACAAGCAATTAAAAATATTATTATTATTATTATTATTATTATTATTATTATTATTATTATTATTATCTATTAAACTCACAGTACCGTAATAATTTTGTACCAAAAGAATCTTAGAAAACTTACCTAACCTTATTATAACAAGCGCAATTTAATTTAGCCTAATTCAACTAAATACATTTTAGATAACTTCACAATAATTTTATAATAAACAAATACAGTGAAATATTTTTTGTTCGTTATGTTCAGAATGATTTTTGCGAAATTATTGCATTAACAAATTTTCGTTTTCCTTATTCGGCAAGAAGAGCGTTGCTATTTAAGCCAAAATCACAAGGTTTACCTATTCGGCACGACATATATATATATATATATATATATATATATATATATATATATATATATATATATATATATATATATATATATATATATATATATATATATATGTCGTGCCGAATATGTAAAACTGGTCAATTAGCAAGAACTCATTTAAAATTAAGTCCTTTCTGAAATTTTCTCTTATACGTTTCAAGATATTTTTTTTCATTAATGTTAATGTAAAAATTTTGAATTTTGCACCAAAAGAATCTTAGGAAACTTACCTAACCTTATTATAACAAGAGCAATTTATTTTAGCCTAACCCAACTAAATATATTTTAGATGCCTGGTCTCAGACCGGGCCGCGGGGGCGTTGACCCCCGGAACTCTCTCCAGGTAAACAATAATTTAATACTAAACAAACACAATCAAATATATTTTTTTCGTTAGGTTCAGAATGATTTTGGCGAAATTATTGCATACACAAATTTTCACTTGTCCTATATGGCAAGATGAGCGTTGCTATTTAAGCCAAGATGGCAAGTTCTGCCATTTTCTGCAATTTTGTCCTTCTTTAAAAAAACGTTGTTAATGTATAACAATATTCGTTGGTTTACACCGGTTGTTTTGAAGGATCTCGTTATATATATTATCATTTTCGTTACTGAGACTTTTGTGATACTTCAATGTGAGATCCTCTGACTTCATCACTCCTCAGTCCTTAAAGTTAGTTTTTCTCTCTGTTATTTAGTTAGAATTAGTTCTATAACTTTCTGGTTTATATTTCTTCAATTTTTCCACAACAAGAGTAACCGAAATTTGTCGTCACTGAATATATCGTATTGTTTTCTGTAGGTCACTGGAGTCTAGACATAGCTTTTTTCCACTTGTTGATTTGCAGTGTTCTCCATGGCTGCCACTCTCATACATATTCTAGTATCTGAGATTGATGTCTCTGTCTATGTCGGATATGAGGATGAGCAACAGCATAGGTGCTAGTACTGTGTACTTGTCGAATACTTTGGCAGAGTCTCGGTTTATTACATCTGCATTTTGTTTTCCATTGTATCCAAGACCATGTCATTATTGTCTAGTAATTGCAAGAGACAGCAGCGACCTGCTCTAAATCCATGCTGCGATGGGTTGTGCAATTATTGCAAATTCATGTTGTTAGCGGCTTTGCTACTTACCACCCTTTAAAGATTTTTATAATTTGGGACGTTAGTGCTATTGGTGTATAATTCTTTGCTATTGCGTTATTGCCACCTTTATGGAGTGGGGCTATATCCATTATTTTTAATAGCGTATGGGCAAAGACGGATTAGGATTTTGTAGGAACCTGGGCCACAGGTACTGTGAGGATCCCCAGTGATATTTTGTTGGACCCTGGGCCACAGGTACTGTGAGGATCCCCAGTGATATTTTGTTGGACCCTGGGCCACAGGTACTGTGAGGATCCCCAGTGATATTTTGTTGGACCCTGGGCCACAGGTACTGTGAGGATCCCCAGTGATATTTTGTTGGGCCCTGGGCCACAGGTACTGTGAGAGTCCCCAGTGATATTTTGTTGGGCCCTGGGCCACAGGTAATATGAGGATCCACAGTAATATTTTGTTGGGCCCTGGGCCACAGGTACTGTGAGGATCCCCAGTGATATTTTGTTGGGCCCTGGGCCACAGGTACTTTGAGGATCCCCAGTGATATTTTGTTGGACCCTGGGCCACAGGTACTGTGAGGATCCCCAGTGATATTTTGTTGGGCCCTGGGCCACAGGTACTGTGAGGATCCCCAGTGATATTTTGTTGGGCCCTGGGCCACAGGTACTGTGAGGATCCCCAGTGATATTTTGTTGGGCCCTGGGCCACAGGTACTGTGAGGATCCCCAGTGATATTTTGTTGGACCCTGGGCCACAGGTACTGTGAGGATCCCCAGTGATATTTTGTTGGGCCCTGGGCCACAGGTACTGTGAGGATCCCCAGTGATATTTTGTTGGACCCTGGGCCACAGGTACTGTGAGGATCTCCAGTGATATTTTGTTGGGCCCTGGGCCACAGGTACTGTGAGGATCCCCAGTGATATTTTGTTGGACCCTGGGCCACAGGTACTGTGAGGATCCCCAGTGATATTTTGTTGGGCCCTGGGCCACAGGTACTGTGAGGATCCCCAGTGATATTTTGTTGGACCCTGGGCCACAGGTACTGTGAGGATCCCCTGTGATATTTTGTTGGGCCATGGGCCACAGGTACTGTGAGGATCCCCAGTGATATTTTGTTGGGCCCTGGGCCACAGGTACTGTGAGGATCCCCAGTGATATTTTGTTGGACCCTGGGCCACAGGTACTGTGAGGATCCCCAGTGATATTTTGTTGGACCCTGGGCCACAGGTACTGTGAGGATCCCCAGTGATATTTTGTTGGGCCCTGGGCCACAGGTACTGTGAGGATCCCCAGTGATATTTTGTTGGGCCCTGGGCCACAGGTACTGTGAGGATCCCTAGTGATATTTTGTTGGGCCCTGGGCCACAGGTACTGTGAGGATCCCCAGTGATATTTTGTTGGGCCCTGGGCCACAGGTACTGTGAGGATCCCCAGTGATATTTTGTTGGGCCCTGGGCCACAGGTACTGTGAGGATCCCCAGTGATATTTTGTTGGGCCCTGGGCCACAGGTACTGTGAGGATCCCCAGTGATATTTTGTTGGGCCCTGGGCCACAGATACTGTGAGGATCCCCAGTGATATTTTGTTGGGCCCTGGGCCACAGATACTGTGAGGATCCCCAGTGATATTTTGTTGGGCCCTGGGCCACAGGTACTATGAGGATCCCCAGTAATATTTTGTTGAACCCTGAGCCACAGGTACTGTGAGGATCCTCAGTGATATTTGTTGAACCCTGGGCCACAGGTACTATGAGGATCCCCAGTAATATTTTGTTGAACCCTGGGCCACAGGTACTTTGAGGATCCCCAGTGATATTTTGTTGGGCTCTTGGCCACAGGTACTGTGAGGATTCCCAGTGATATTTTGTTGGGCCCTGGGCCACAGGTACTGTGAGGATCCCCAGTGATATTTTGTTGGGCCCTGGGCCACAGGTACTGTGAGGATTCCCAGTGATATTTTGTTGGGCCCTGGGCCACAGGTACTGTGAGGATCCCCAGTGATATTTTGTTGGGCCCTGGGCCACAGGTACTGTGAGGATTCCCAGTGATATTTTGTTGGGCCCTGGGCCACAGGTACTGTGAGAGTCCCCAGTGATATTTTGTTGGGCCCTGGGCCACAGGTACTGTGAGAGTCCCCAGTGATATTTTGTTGGGCCCTGGGCCACAGGTACTGTGAGAGTCCCCAGTGATATTTTGTTGGGCCCTGGGCCACAGGTACTGTGAGGATCCCCAGTGATATTTTGTTGGGCCCTGGGCCACAGGTACTGTGAGAGTCCCCAGTGATATTTTGTTGGGCCCTGGGCCACAGATACTGTGAGGGCCCCCAGTGATATTTTCAAAAAGAAAAAATTAATGACAAGAGTCAGCAGTTGATCATATACGTGATGTAATAACAAACTGTAACTATAAACTTACAGCAGTAACTGTCAACACTTTTCACTTAATCTCTGGAGGCCCGCCAGCTGGCGGAGGCCCCTGGCCTGCAGCCTCTGGAGGCCCGCCAGCTGGCGGAGGCTCCTGGCCTGCAGCCTCTGGAGGCCCGCCAGCTGGCGGAGGCTCCTGGCCGGCACCCTCTGGAGGCCCGCCAGCTGGCGGAGGCCCCTGGCCTGCAGCCTCTGGAGGCCCGCCAGCTGGCGGAGGCCCCTTGCCTGCAGCCTCTGGAGGCCCGCCAGCTGGCGGAGGCCCCTGGCCTGCAGCCTCTGGAGGACCGCCAGCTGGCGGAGGCCCCTGGCCTGCAGCCTCTGGAGGCCCGCCAGCTGGCGGAGGCCCCTGGCCTGCAGCCTCTGGAGGACCGCGAGCTGGCGGAGGCCCCTGGCCTGCAGCCTCTGGAGGACCGCCAGCTGGCGGAGGCTCCTGGCCTGCAGCCTCTGGAGGCCCGCCAGCTGGCGGAGGCTCCTGGCCTGCAGCCTCTGGAGGCCCGCCAGCTGGCGGAGGCTCCTGGCCTGCAGCCTCTGGAGGCCCCTGGCCTGCAGCCTCTGGAGGCCCGCCAGCTGGCGGAGGCCCCTGGCCTGCAGCCTTTGGAGGCCCGCCAGCTGGCGGAGGCCCCTGGCCTGCAGCCTCTGGAGGCCCGCCAGCTGGCGGAGGCCCCTGGCCTGCAGCCTCTGGAGGCCCGCCAGCTGGCGGAGGCCCCTGGCCTGCAGCCTCTGGAGGCCCGCCAGCTGGCGGAGGCCCCTGGCCTGCAGCCTCTGGAGGCCCGCCAGCTGGCGGAGGCCCCTGGCCTGCAGCCTCTGAAGTCCATGCTTTAATTCCGCCCTGGCTATGGGATAACCCCCGTGTTAGGCACCCTCTCATAGAATATTTGAGGCATGTGCCTGGGGTCTCTTGCAGTTCTTGATGAGCACGGAGTTCTACGAGGCTTGGCCCGGGACAGAGCGCATGGACATGCTCTCATTTTGCTTTATACAGGTCAAGTTGAGTTAGGGTTAAATCTGAAATTTTGGAAAAGTTGACAAAATTTTGAGTCTTGGTCATGATTTCATTCTGATTGTCAACTAGTAGTCTGATTAAAAGCTCATTGAACACAGTTATATTGAGACTTCAATGTTTCACACATTCCTTTGTCATCACCACTGTAAGTTTTATTTTGTTTGTACGAGGGCCCAATACTAGACGTGTTTTTTGCCCCAAATTTTGCATGTAATATATAATAGATTTCTTCAGCCTCAGCGAGGTGGCTGAGGCCGGATCCATACATAGTTTTACGAATAAGTATGATGGGCTCAGGAAGCCAACAGAAAGTGAACCCATTAGTGACAAATTGAGGGATGGGGCCAGGAGCTTGGAATTGACCCCTGGAACTACATATAGGTGAGTACACAGAGTTTTGGGTGATGGTGTTGAGGCCGGCAGGATGGCGCTGCAGGGGCTGTGTTGGAGGCTGTAAGATGACGTCTCACAACCCCGCCGACTCTTAACGCAGAGGAAACATATTTTAGCACGCCATTAGCGGGCGTGACATGGGGTGGAGGGCGGCGCCTATCATCCATCACAGCTCTCCCAATCAAGCCCACTCGTAAAAAATTATACAAAAAAAGAGGGAGGAGAAAACGGGAGTTGTAATATGGCAACAATGCTGCGCGTCGGGTAATGTTGCCATGCGCAGCGCATTGTTTATTTTTTAGCATTGTTGTAGGCGACTTATTGTATTCGTAATTTATATATATATATATATATATATATATATATATATATATATATATATATATATATATATATATATATATATATATATATATATATATATATATATATATATAATTTTATTTTTTTTAAGTTTGTTGTTTGGAATATTTGAATTTATGACGTACGTTTGTCTGTGTGTGTGTGAGGGGGGGGGGCGTTGAAGGGACAGGTCACTTGTGGCATGGTTGGTGGAGTGAACAGTGGCAGTGAGAGGTCATGAAGGTCGTAGTGAGGGAGGCACTATGAGAGTGCCACTACCATCACCACGGTGCCTGCCACTACTCTCCATCACACCTCCCTCCTCTCTCTCTCTCTCACACACACACACACACACATGTAGATTCCTACCTGCCTGGATTCTACCCATTCTACCCGGAGGGTATTCTGGGGTCAACGCCCCCTCGGCCCAGTCCACGACTAGGCCTCACGGTGGATTAGGGCCTGATCAACCAGGCTGTTACTGCTGGTCGCAATCAGTGCAACGTACGAACTACAACCCCGCTGGTCAGGCACTGACTTTAGATATCTGTCCAGTTCCGTCTTATGTATGATGGGAGGCTATAGAACAGTCTTGGTCCTCAGACACTTACTGTGTTTTCTCTCTGTTCTCACGACACTGTTGCTTTTATAGACTGAACATCATGACAGACTAGGCACTTCTTACCTCAAACCTGTATGCTGGCGCAACCATCACAGCCTGGTTGATATAACAACAACCTGAACACACTGATTGGAAAAAATGTAGTAATAATACTACTGTAGAGAGAAAATGACCTGGAATACCAGAATGATAACAGGAACTGTAATAACAGAGAAGGTACCAAGAGTCAGGTCAGAGAAGGTACCAAGAGTCAGGTCAGAGAAGGTACCAAGAGTCACGTCAGAGAAGGTACCAAGAGTCACGTCAGAGAAGGTACCAAGAGTCACGTCAGAGAAAGTACCAAGAGTCACGTCAAAGAAAGTACAAAGAGTCACGTCAAAGAAAGTACAAAGAGTCAGGTCAGAGAAAGTACCAAGAGTCACGTCAGAGAAAGTACCAAGAGTCACGTCAGAGAAAGTACCAAGAGTCACGTCAAAGAAAGTACAAAGAGTCACGTCAGAGAAAGTACCAAGAGTCAGGTCAGAGAAAGTACCAAGAGTCACGTCAGAGAAAGTACCAAGAGTCACGTCAGAGAAGGTACCAAGAGTCAGGTCAGAGAAGGTACCAAGAGTCAGGTCAGAGAAGGTACCAAGAGTCACGTCAGAGAAGGTACCAAGAGTCACGTCAGAGAAGGTACCAAGAGTCACGTCAGAGAAAGTACCAAGAGTCACGTCAAAGAAAGTACAAAGAGTCACGTCAAAGAAAGTACAAAGAGTCAGGTCAGAGAAAGTACCAAGAGTCACGTCAGAGAAAGTACCAAGAGTCACGTCAGAGAAAGTACCAAGAGTCACGTCAAAGAAAGTACAAAGAGTCACGTCAGAGAAAGTACCAAGAGTCAGGTCAGAGAAAGTACCAAGAGTCACGTCAGAGAAAGTACCAAGAGTCACGTCAGAGAAAGTACCAAGAGTCACGTCAAAGAAAGTACAAAGAGTCACGTCAAAGAAAGTACAAAGAGTCAGGTCAGAGAAAGTACCAAGAGTCACGTCAGAGGAAGTACCAAGAGTCACGTCAGAGAAAGTACCAAGAGTCACGTCAAAGAAAGTACAAAGAGTCACGTCAGAGAAAGTACCAAGAGTCAGGTCAGAGAAAGTACCAAGAGTCAGGTCAGAGAAAGTACCAAGAGTCAGGTCAGAGAAAGTACAAAGAGTCACGTCAGAGAAAGTACCAAGAGTCACGTCAAAGAAAGTACAAAGAGTCACGTCAGAGAAACAGTATCAAGAGGCAGGTCAGAAAAAGTAACAAGAGGCAGGTCAGAGAAAAAGTACCAAGAGGCAGGTCAGAGAAGCAGTGCCAAGAGGCAGGTCAGAGAAAGTACCAAGAGGCAGGTCAGAGAAACATTGCCAAGATGCAGGTCAGAGAAACAGTGCCAAGAGGCAGATCAGAGAAACAGTGCTGCTAAGAGGCAGGTCAGAGAAACAGTGCCAAGAGGCAGGTCAGAGAAACAGTGCCAAGAGGCAGATCAGAGAAACAGTGCTGCTAAGAGGCAGGTCAGAGAAACAGTGCCAAAAGGCAGGTCAGAGAAACAGTGCCAAGAGGCAGATCAGAGAAACAGTGCTAAGAGGCAGGTCAGAGAAACAGTGCCAAGAGGCAGGTCAGAGAAACAGTGCTAAGAGGCAGGTCAGAGAAAGTACCAAGAGGAACGTCAGAGAAACAGTGCCAAGATGCAGGTCAGAGAAACAGTTCCAAGAGGCAGGTCAGAGAAACAGTGCCAAGAGGCAGGTCAGAGGAAGTACCAAGAGGCAGGTCATTGAAAATACCAAGAGGCAGGTCAGAGAAACAGTTCCAAGATGCAGGTCAGAGAAACAGTGCCAAGATGCAGGTCAGAGAAAGTACCAAGAGGCAGGTCAGAGAAACAGTTCCAAGTGGCAGGTCAGAGAAAGTACCAAGAGGCAGGTCATTGAAAATACCAAGAGGCAGGTCAGAGAAACAGTTCCAAGATGCAGGTCAGAGAAAGTACCAAGAGGCAGGTCAGAGAAACAGTGCCAAGATGCAGGTCAGAGAAACAGTGACAAGATGCAGGTCAGAGAAAGTACCAAGAGGCAGGTCAGAGAAAGTACCAAGAGGCAGGTCAGAGAAACAGTTCCAAGAGGCAGGTCAGAGAAACAGTATCAAGAGGCAGGTCAGAGAAAGCACCAAGAGGCAGGTCGGAGAAACAGTTCCAAGAGGCAGGTAAGAGAAACAGTGCCAAGATGCAGGTCAGAGAAACAGTGCCAAGAGGCAGGTCAGAGAAAGTACCAAGAGGCAGGTCAGAGAAAGTACCAAGAGGCAGGTCAAAGAAACAGTTCCAAGAGGCAGGTCAGAGAAAGTACCAAGAGGCAGGTCAGAGAAACAGTTCCAAGAGGCAGGTCAGAGAAGCAGTGCCAAGAGGAGGTCAGAGAAACAGTTCCAAGAGGCAGGTCAGAGAAACAGTTCCAAGAGGCAGGTCAGAGAAACAGGACCAAGAGGCAGGTCAGAGAAACAGTGCCAAGAGGCAGGTCAGAGAAACAGTTCCAAGAAGCAGGTCAGAGAAACAGTTCCAAGAGGCAGGTCAGAGAAACAGTGCCAAGAGGCAGGTCAGAGAAACAGTTCCAAGACAGGTCAGAGAAACAGTGCCAAGATGCAGGTCAGAGAAACAGTGCCAAGAGGCAGGTCAGAGAAAGTACCAAGAGGCAGGTCAGAGAAACAGTGCCAAGAGGCAGGTCAGAGAAACAGTGCTAAGAGGCAGGTCAGAGAAAGTACCAAGAGGAACGTCAGAGAAACAGTGCCAAGATGCAAGTCAGAGAAACAGTTCCAAGAGGCAGGTCAGAGAAACAGTGCCAAGAGGCAGGTCAGAGGAAGTACCAAGAGGCAGGTCATTGAAAATACCAAGAGGCAGGTCAGAGAAACAGTTCCAAGATGCAGGTCAGAGAAACAGTGCCAAGATGCAGGTCAGAGAAAGTACCAAGAGGCAGGTCAGAGAAACAGTTCCAAGTGGCAGGTCAGAGAAAGTACCAAGAGGCAGGTCATTGAAAATACCAAGAGGCAGGTCAAAGAAACAGTTCCAAGATGCAGGTCAGAGAAAGTACCAAGAGGCAGGTCAGAGAAACAGTGCCAAGATGCAGGTCAGAGAAACAGTGACAAGATGCAGGTCAGAGAAAGTACCAAGAGGCAGGTCAGAGAAAGTACCAAGAGGCAGGTCAGAGAAACAGTTCCAAGAGGCAGGTCAGAGAAACAGTATCAAGAGGCAGGTCAGAGAAAGCACCAAGAGGCAGGTCGGAGAAACAGTTCCAAGAGGCAGGTAAGAGAAACAGTGCCAAGATGCAGGTCAGAGAAACAGTGCCAAGAGGCAGGTCAGAGAAAGTACCAAGAGGCAGGTCAGAGAAAGTACCAAGAGGCAGGTCAAAGAAACAGTTCCAAGAGGCAGGTCAGAGAAAGTACCAAGAGGCAGGTCAGAGAAACAGTTCCAAGAGGCAGGTCAGAGAAGCAGTGCCAAGAGGCAGGTCAGAGAAACAGTTCCAAGAGGCAGGTCAGAGAAACAGTTCCAAGAGGCAGGTCAGAGAAACAGGACCAAGAGGCAGGTCAGAGAAACAGTGCCAAGAGGCAGGTCAGAGAAACAGTTCCAAGAAGCAGGTCAGAGAAACAGTTCCAAGAGGCAGGTCAGAGAAACAGTGCCAAGAGGCAGGTCAGAGAAACAGTTCCAAGACAGGTCAGAGAAACAGTGCCAAGATGCAGGTCAGAGAAACAGTGCCAAGAGGCAGGTCAGAGAAAGTACCAAGAGGCAGGTCAGAGAAACAGTTCCAAGACAGGTCAGAGAAACAGTGCCAAGAGGCAGGTCAGAGAAACAGTGCCAAGAGACAGGTCAGAGAAAGTACCAAGAGGCAGGTCAGAGAAACAGTTCCAAGAGGCAGGTCAGAGAAAGTACCAAGAGGCAGGTCAGAGAAACAGTTCCAAGAGGCAGGTCAGAGAAACAGTGCCAAGATGCAGGTCAGAGAAACAGTGCCAAGAGGCAGGTCAGAGAAAGTACCAAGAGGCAGGTCAGAGAAAGTACCAAGAGGCAGGTCAGAGAAACAGTTCCAAGATGCAGGTCAGAGAAAGTACCAAGAGGCAGGTCAGAGAAACAGTTCCGAGAAGCAGGACAGAGAAACAGTGCCAAGAGGCAGGTCAGAGAAACAGTTCCAAGAGGCAGGTCAGAGAAACAGTTCCAAGAGGCAGGTCAGAGAAACAGTTCCAAGAAGCAGGACAGAGAAACAGTTCCAAGAGGCAGGTCGGAGAAACAGTTCCAAGAGGCAGGTCAGAGAAACAGTTCCAAGAGGCAGGTCAGAGAAACAGTGTCAAGAGGCAAGTCAGAGAAACAGTTCCAAGAGGCAGGTCAGAGAAAGTACAAGAGGCAGGTCAGAGAAGCAGTTCCAAGAGGCAGGTCAGAGAAACAGTTCCAAGAGGCAGGTCAGAGAAACAGTGTCAAGAGGCAGGTCAGAGAAACAGTTCCAAGAGGCAGGTCAGAGAAAGTACCAAGAGGCAGGTCAGAGAAGCAGTTCCACATACAAACGAACCATTACGACTGATAACTTCGCCTGAAGCCAGCAGGTAATACACTTGATTGGAAAGTCGATCCCATAAAACTCTAACCACAGTCTAATCAAAGTCGAGACGTCAGTAGTCGTCAGAGTCAATTACCAGTCTTGACCACGAGTAGACATTAACTGTAACAAATATATTATGATGTAACTGAAATCTGCTAAAAAGATATGACGAGGATCATCAATCTATATTTGGTGTTAGCGCAGAGACACTAGAACCAGGCGCTGGTGTTAGCGCAGAGACACTAGAACCAGGCGCTGGTGTTAGCGCAGAGACACTAGAACCATGCGCTGGTGTTAGCGCAGAGACACTAGAACCAGGCGCTGGTGTTAGCGCAGAGACACTAGAACCAGGCGCTGGTGTTAGTGCAGAGACACTAGAACCAGGCGCTGGTGTTAGCACAGAGACACTAGAACCAGGCGCTGGTGTTAGCGCAGAGACACTAGAACCAGGCGCTGGTGTTAGCGCAGAGACACTAGAACCAGGCGCTGGTGTTAGCGCAGAGACACTAGAACCAGGCGCTGGTGTTAGTGCAGAGACACTAGAACCAGGCGCTGGTGTTAGCGCAGAGACACTAGAACCAGGCGCTGGTGTTAGTGCAGAGACACTAGAACCAGGCGCTGGTGTTAGCGCAGAGACACTAGAACCAGGCGCTGGTGTTAGTGCAGAGACACTAGAACCAGGCGGTGGTGTTAGCGCAGAGACACTAGAACCAGGCGCTGGTGTTAGCGCAGAGACACTAGAACCAGGCGCTGGTGTTAGTGCAGAGACACTAGAACCAGGCGGTGGTGTTAGCGCAGAGACACTAGAACCAGGCGCTGGTGTTAGCGCAGAGACACTAGAACCAGGCGCTGGTGTTAGCGCAGAGACACTAGAACCAGGCGGTGGTGTTAGCGCAGAGACACTAGAACCAGGCGCTGGTGTTAGCGCAGAGACACTAGAACCAGGCGCTGGTGTTAGCGCAGAGACACTAGAACCAGGCGCTGGTGTTAGCGCAGAGACACTAGAACCAGGCGCTGGTGTTAGCGCAGAGACACTAGAACCAGGCGCTGGTGTTAGCGCAGAGACACTAGAACCAGGCGCTGGTGTTAGCGCAGAGACACTAGAACCAGGCGCTGGTGTTAGCGCAGAGACACTAGAACCAGGCGCTGGTGTTAGCGCAGAGACACTAGAACCAGGCGCTGGTGTTAGCGCAGAGACACTAGAACCAGGCGCTGGTGTTAGTGCAGAGACACTAGAACCAGGCGGTGGTGTTAGCGCAGAGACACTAGAACCAGGCGCTGGTGTTAGCGCAGAGACACTAGAACCAGGCGCTGGTGTTAGTGCAGAGACACTAGAACCAGGCGCTGGTGTTAGCGCAGAGACACTAGAACCAGGCGCTGGTGTTAGCGCAGAGACACTAGAACCAGGCGCTGGTGTTAGCGCAGAGACACTAGAACCAGGCGCTGGTGTTAGCGCAGAGACACTAGAACCAGGCGCTGGTGTTAGCGCAGAGACACTAGAACCAGGCGCTGGTGTTAGCGCAGAGACACTAGAACCAGGCGCTGGTGTTAGCGCAGAGACACTAGAACCAGGCGCTGGTGTTAGCGCAGAGACACTAGAACCAGGCGCTGGTGTTAGCGCAGCAGAGTCACTAGAACCAGGCGCTGGTGTTAGCGCAGAGACACTAGAACAGGCGCTGGTGTTAGCGCAGAGACACTAGAACCAGGCGCTGGTGTTAGTGCAGAGACACTAGAACCAGGCGGTGGTGTTAGCGCAGAGACACTAGAACCAGGCGCTGGTGTTAGCGCAGAGACACTAGAACCAGGCGCTGGTGTTAGTGCAGAGACACTAGAACCAGGCGCTGGTGTTAGCGCAGAGACACTAGAACCAGGCGCTGGTGTTAGCGCAGAGACACTAGAACCAGGCGCTGGTGTTAGTGCAGAGACACTAGAACCAGGCGCTGGTGTTAGCGCAGAGACACTAGAACCAGGCGCTGGTGTTAGCGCAGAGACACTAGAACCAGGCGCTGGTGTTAGCGCAGAGACACTAGAACCAGGCGCTGGTGTTAGCAGAGACACTAGAACCAGGCGCTGGTGTTAGCACACTAGAACCAGGCGCTGGTGTTAGCACAGAGACACTAGAACCAGGCGCTGGTGTTAGCGCAGAGACACTAGAACCAGGCGCTGGTGTTAGCGCAGAGACACTAGAACCAGGCGCTGGTGTTAGCGCAGAGACACTAGAACCAGGCGCTGGTGTTAGCGCAGAGACACTAGAACCAGGCGCTGGTGTTAGCGCAGAGACACTAGAACCAGGCGCTGGTGTTAGCGCAGAGACACTAGAACCAGGCGCTGGTGTTAGCGCAGAGACACTAGAACCAGGCGCTGGTGTTAGCGCAGAGACACTAGAACCAGGCGCTGGTGTTAGCGCAGAGACACTAGAACCAGGCGCTGGTGTTAGCGCAGAGACACTAGAACCAGGCGCTGGTGTTAGCGCAGAGACACTAGAACCAGGCGCTGGTGTTAGCGCAGAGACACTAGAACCAGGCGCTGGTGTTAGTGCAGAGACACTAGAACCAGGCACTGGTGTTAGCGCAGAGACACTAGAACCAGGCGCTGGTGTTAGCGCAGAGACACTAGAACAGAGCGCAGAGACACTAGAACCTGGCGCTGGTGTTAGGGCAGAGACACTAGAACCAGGCGCTGGTGTTAGCGCAGAGACACTAGAACCAGGCGCTGGTGTTAGCTAGAACCAGGCACTGGTGTTAGCGCAGAGACACTAGAACCAGGCGCTGGTGTTAGCGCAGAGACACTAGAACCAGGCGCTGGTGTTAGCGCAGAGACACTAGAACCAGGCGCTGGTGTTAGCGCAGAGACACTAGAACCAGGCGCTGGTGTTAGCGCAGAGACACTAGAACCAGGCGCTGGTGTTAGCGCAGAGACACTAGAACCAGGCGCTGGTGTTAGCGCAGAGACACTAGAACCAGGCGCTGGTGTTAGCGCAGAGACACTAGAACCAGGCGCTGGTGTTAGCGCAGAGACACTAGAACCAGGCGCTGGTGTTAGCGCAGAGACACTAGAACCAGGCGCTGGTGTTAGCGCAGAGACACTAGAACCAGGCTCTGGTGTTAGCGCAGAGACACTAGAACCAGGCGCTGGTGTTAGCGCAGAGACACTAGAACCAGGCGCTGGTGTTAGCGCAGAGACACTAGAACCAGGCGCTGGTGTTAGCGCAGAGACACTAGAACCAGGCGCTGGTGTTAGCAGCAGAGACACTAGAACCAGGCGCTGGTGTTAGCGCAGAGACACTAGAACCAGGCGCTGGTGTTAGCGCTGAGACACTAGAACCAGGCGCTGGTGTTAGCGCAGAGACACTAGAACCAGGCGCTGGTGTTAGCGCAGAGACACTAGAACCAGGCATTGGTGTTAGTGCAGAGGCACTAGAACCAGGCGCTGGTGTTAGCGCAGAGACACTAGAACCAGGCGCTGGTGTTAGCGCAGAGACACTAGAACCAGGCGCTGGTGTTAGCGCAGAGACACTAGAACCAGGCGCTGGTGTTAGCGCAGAGACACTAGAACCAGGCGCTGGTGTTAGCGCAGAGACACTAGAACCAGGCGCTGGTGTTAGTGCAGAGACACTAGAACCAGGCGCTGGTGTTAGCGCAGAGACACTAGAACCAGGCGCTGGTGTTAGCGCAGAGACACTAGAACCAGGCGCTGGTGTTAGCGCAGAGACACTAGAACCAGGCGCTGGTGTTAGGGCAGAGACTCTAGAACCCGGCGCTGGTTAGTTAGAACCAGCAGGTGTTAGACACTAGAACCCGGCGCTTGTGTTCGCGCAGAGACACTTGAACCAGGCGCTGGTGTTAGCGCAGAGACACTAGAACCAGGCGCTGGTGTTAGCGCAGAGACACTAGAACCAGGCGCTGGTGTTAGCGCAGAGACACTAGAACCAGGCGCTGGTGTTAGCAGCAGAGACACTAGAACCAGGCGCTGGTGTTAGCGCAGAGACACTAGAACCAGGCGCTGGTGTTAGCGCAGAGACACTAGAACCAGGCGCTGGTGTTAGCGCAGAGACACTAGAACCAGGCGCTGGTGTTAGCAGCAGAACCAGGCGCTGGTGTTAGCGCACTAGAACCAGGCGCTGGTGTTAGCGCAGAGACACTAGAACCAGGCGCTGGTGTTAGTGCAGAGACACTAGAACCAGGCGCTGGTGTTAGCGCAGAGACACTAGAACCAGGCGCTGGTGTTAGCGCAGAGACACTAGAACCAGGCGCTGGTGTTAGTGCAGAGACACTAGAACCAGGCGCTGGTGTTAGCGCAGAGACACTAGAACCAGGCGCTGGTGTTAGCGCAGAGACACTAGAACCAGGCGCTGGTGTTAGCGCAGAGACACTAGAACCAGGCGCTGGTGTTAGCGCAGAGACACTAGAACCAGGCGCTGGTGTTAGCGCAGAGACACTAGAACCAGGCGCTGGTGTTAGTGCAGAGACACTAGAACCAGGCGCTGGTGTTAGCGCAGAGACACTAGAACCAGGCGCTGGTGTTAGCGCAGAGACACTAGAACCAGGCGCTGGTGTTAGCGCAGAGACACTAGAACCAGGCGCTGGTGTTAGCGCAGAGACACTAGAACCAGGCGCTGGTGTTAGCGCAGAGACACTAGAACCAGGCGCTGGTGTTAGCACAGAGACACTAGAACCAGGCGCTGGTGTTAGCGCAGAGACACTAGAACCAGGCGCTGGTGTTAGCGCAGAGACACTAGAACCAGGCGCTGGTGTTAGCGCAGAGACACTAGAACCAGGCGCTGGTGTTAGCGCAGAGACACTAGAACCAGGCGCTGGTGTTAGCGCAGAGACACTAGAACCAGGCGCTGGTGTTAGCGCAGAGACACTAGAACCAGGCGCTGGTGTTAGCGCAGAGACACTAGAACCAGGCGCTGGTGTTAGCGCAGAGACACTAGAACCAGGCGCTGGTGTTAGCGCAGAGACACTAGAACCAGGCGCTGGTGTTAGCGCAGAGACACTAGAACCAGGCGCTGGTGTTAGTGCAGAGACACTAGAACCAGGCGCTGGTGTTAGTGCAGAGACACTAGAACCAGGCGCTGGTGTTAGCGCAGAGACACTAGAACCAGGCGCTGGTGTTAGCGCAGAGACACTAGAACCAGGCGCTGGTGTTAGTGCAGAGACACTAGAACCAGGCGCTGGTGTTAGCGCAGAGACACTAGAACCAGGCGCTGGTGTTAGCGCAGAGACACTAGAACCAGGCGCTGGTGTTAGCGCAGAGACACTAGAACCAGGCGCTGGTGTTAGTGCAGAGACACTAGAACCAGGCGCTGGTGTTAGCGCAGAGACACTAGAACCAGGCGCTGGTGTTAGCGCAGAGACACTAGAACCAGGCGCTGGTGTTAGCGCAGACACTAGACACTAGAACCAGGCGCTGGTGTTAGCGCAGAGACACTAGAACCAGGCTCTGGTGTTAGCGCAGAGACACTAGAACCAGGCGCTGGTGTTAGCGCAGAGACACTAGAACCAGGCGCTGGTGTTAGCGCAGAGACACTAGAACCAGGCGCTGGTGTTAGCGCAGAGACACTAGAACCAGGCGCTGGTGTTAGCGCAGAGACACTAGAACCAGGCGCTGGTGTTAGCGCAGAGACACTAGAACCAGGCGCTGGTGTTAGCGCAGAGACACTAGAACCAGGCGCTGGTGTTAGCGCAGAGACACTAGAACCAGGCGCTGGTGTTAGCGCAGAGACACTAGAACCAGGCGCTGGTGTTAGCGCAGAGACACTAGAACCAGGCGCTGGTGTTAGCGCAGAGACACTAGAACCAGGCGCTGGTGTTAGCGCAGAGACACTAGAACCAGGCGCTGGTGTTAGCGCAGAGACACTAGAACCAGGCGCTGGTGTTAGCGCAGAGACACTAGAACCAGGCGCTGGTGTTAGCGCAGAGACACTAGAACCAGGCGCTGGTGTTAGCGCAGAGACACTAGAACCAGGCGCTGGTGTTAGCGCAGAGACACTAGAACCAGGCGCTGGTGTTAGCGCAGAGACACTAGAACCAGGCGCTGGTGTTAGCGCAGAGACACTAGAACCAGGCGCTGGTGTTAGCGCAGAGACACTAGAACCAGGCGCTGGTGTTAGTGCAGAGAGCGCAGAGACACTAGAACCAGGCGCTGGTGTTAGCGCAGAGACACTAGAACCAGGCGCTGGTGTTAGTGCAGAGACACTAGAACCAGGCGCTGGTGTTAGCGCAGAGACACTAGAACCAGGCGCTGGTGTTAGCGCAGAGACACTAGAACCAGGCGCTGGTGTTAGCGCAGAGACACTAGAACCAGGCGCTGGTGTTAGCGCAGAGACACTAGAACCAGGCGCTGGTGTTAGCGCAGAGACACTAGAACCAGGCGCTGGTGTTAGCGCAGAGACACTAGAACCAGGCGCTGGTGTTAGCGCAGAGACACTAGAACCAGGCGCTGGTGTTAGTGCAGAGACACTAGAACCAGGCGCTGGTGTTAGCGCAGAGACACTAGAACCAGGCGCTGGTGTTAGCGCAGAGACACTAGAACCAGGCGCTGGTGTTAGTGCAGAGACACTAGAACCAGGCGCTGGTGTTAGCGCAGAGACACTAGAACCAGGCGCTGGTGTTAGCGCAGAGACACTAGAACCAGGCGCTGCTGTTAGCGCAGAGACACTAGCAGAGCGCAGAGACACTAGAACCAGGCGCTGGTGTTAGCGCAGAGACACTAGAACCAGGCGCTGGTGTTAGCGCAGAGAAACTAGAACCAGGCGCTGGTGTTAGCGCAGAGTCACTAGAACCAGGCAGAGACACTAGAACTGGTGTTAGTGCAGAGACACTAGAACCAGGCGCTGGTGTTAGCGCAGAGACACTAGAACCAGGCGCTGGTGTTAGCGCAGAGACACTAGAACCAGGCGCTGCTGTTAGCGCAGAGACACTAGAACCAGGCGCTGGTGTTAGCGCAGAGACACTAGAACCAGGCGCTGGTGTTAGCGCAGAGACACTAGAACCAGGCGCTGGTGTTAGTGCAGAGACACTAGAACCAGGCGCTGGTGTTAGTGCAGAGACACTAGAACCAGGCGCTGGTGTTAGCGCAGAGACACTAGAACCAGGCGCTGGTGTTAGCGCAGAGACACTAGAACCAGGCGCTGGTGTTAGCGCAGAGACACTAGAACCAGGCGCTGGTGTTAGCACAGAGACACTAGAACCAGGCGCTGGTGTTAGCGCAGAGACACTAGAACCATGCGCTGGTGTTAGCGCAGAGACACTAGAACCAGGCGCTGGTGTTAGCGCAGAGACACTAGAAGCAGGCGCTGGTGTTAGCTCAGAGACACTAGAACCAGGCGCTGGTGTTAGTGCAGAGACACTCGAACCATACGCTGGTGTTAGCGCAGAGACACTATAACCATGCGCTGGTGTTAGCGCAGAGACACTAGAACCATGCGCTGGTGTTAGCGCAGAGACACTAGAACCATGCGCTGGTGTTAGCGCAGAGACACTAGAACCATGCGCTGGTGTTAGCGCAGAGACACTAGAACCATGCGCTGGTGTTAGCGCAGAGACATTAGAACCAGGCGCTGGTGTTAGCACAGACACTAGAACCATGCGCTGGTGTTAGCGCAGAGACACTAGAACCATACGCTGGTGTTAGCGCAGAGACACTAGAACCATACGCTGGTGTTAGTGCAGAGACACTAGAACCATGCGCTGGTGTTAGCGCAGACACTAGAACCATGCGCTGGTGTTAGCGCAGAGACACTAGAACCATACGCTGGTGTTAGCGCAGAGACACTAGAACCATACGCTGGTGTTAGCGCAGAAACACGAGAACCATGCGCTGGTGTTAGCGCAGAGACACTAGAACCAGGCGCTGGTGTTAGCGCAGAGACACTAGAACCATACGCTGGTGTTAGCGCAGAGACACTAGAACCATACGCTGGTGTTAGTGCAGAGACACTAGAACCATGCACTGGTGTTAGCGCAGAGACACTAGAACCATGCGCTGGTGTTAGCACAGAGACACTAGAACCATACGCTGGTGTTAGCGCAGAGACACTAGAACCATGCACTGGTGTTTGCGCAGAGACACTAGAACCATGCGTTGGTGTTAGCGCAGAGACACTAGAACCATGCGCTGGTGTTAGCGCAGAGACACTAGAACCATGCGCTGGTGTTAGCGCAGAGACACCAGAACCATGCGCTGGTGTTAGCGCAGAGACACTAGAACCATGCGCTGGTGTTAGCGCAGTCACTAGAACCAGGCGCAGAGTTGAAGATTCCGCTATAGGCGCAGAGTTGAAGTTCCCTCTACAGACGCAGAGTGGAAGCTCCCGCTACAGGCGCAGAGTTGAAGCTCCTGCTACAGGCGCAGAGTGGAAGCTCCCGCTACAGGCGCAGACTGGAAGCTCCCGCTACAGGCGCAGAGTTGAAGCTCCCGCTACAGGCGCAGAGTGGTAGCTGACGCTACAGGCGCAGAGTGGAAGCTCCCGCTACAGGCACAGAGTGGTAGGTCACGCTACAGGCGCAGAGTGGAAGCTCCCGCTACAGGCGCAGAGTGGTAGGTCACGCTACAGGCGCAGAGTGGAAGCTCCTGCTACACGCGCAGAGTTGAAGCTCCCGCTACAGGCGCAGAGTGGTAGGTCACGCTACAGGCGCAGAGTGGTAGCTTCCGCTACAGGCGCAGAGTGGTAGGTCACGCTACAGGCGCAGAGTGGAAGATCCCGCTACAGGCGCAGAGTTGAAGCTCCTGCTACAGGCGCAGAGTGGTAGGTCACGCTACAGGCGCAGAGTGGAAGATCCCGCTACAGGCGCAGAGTTGAAGCTCCTGCTACAGGCGCAGAGTGGTAGGTCACGCTACAGGCGCAGAGTGGTAGCTTCCGCTACAGGCGCAGAGTGGTAACTCATGCTATAGGCGCAGAGTTGAAGCTCCCGGTACAGGCGCAGAGTTGATGGAAGTTATAAGTTAGGAGAGTCTACGATACCATAATAAATATTAGAGAAGCATAAACTGTTAAATTAGAAGTAAAAACCGAAAATGTAAATAAAATAAGAGAAGTTAGGCAGTTGAAAATAATGTTTCTATTATTGTGCTGCGACGTGGAGAATATTATGGTGTCCACAGCGTCGTTCATGGTAGCTGACAAGTGCTGTGACGTGGAGAATATTATGGTGTCCACAGCGTGGTTCATGGTAGCTGACAAGTGCTGTGACGTGGAGAATATTATGGTGTCCACAGCGTGGTTCATGGTAGCTGACAAGTGCTGTGACGTGGAGAATATTATGGTGTCCACAGCGTGGTTCATGGTAGCTGACAAGTGCTGTGACGTGGAGAATATTATGGTGTCCACAGCGTGGTTCATGGTAGCTGACGCGTGCTGTGACGTGGAGAATATTATGGTGTCCACAGCGTGGTTCATGGTAGCTGACAAGTGCTGTGACGTGGAGAATATTATGGTGTCCACAGCGTGGTTCATGGTAGCTGACGCGTGCTGTGACGTGGAGAATATTATGGTGTCCACAGCGTGGTTCATGGTAGCTAACAAGTGCTGTGACGTGGAGAATATTATGGTGTCCACAGCGTCGTTCATGGTAGCTGACAAGTGCTGTGACGTGGAGAATATTATGGTGTCCACAGCGTGGTTCATGGTAGCTAACAAGTGCTGTGACGTGGAGAATATTATGGTGTCCACAGAATATTATGTCGTGGTTCATGGTAGCTAACAAGTGCTGTGACGTGGAGAATATTATGGTGTCCACAGCGTGGTTCATGGTAGCTGACGCGTGCTGTGACGTGGAGAATATTATGGTGTCCACAGCGTGGTTCATGGTAGCTGACAAGTGCTGTGACGTGGAGAATATTATGGTGTCCACAGCGTGGTTCATGGTAGCTGACAAGTGCTGTGACGTGGAGAATATTATGGTGTCCACAGCGTGGTTCATGGTAGCTGACGCGTGCTGTGACGTGGAGAATATTATGGTGTCCACAGCGTGGTTCATGGTAGCTGACAAGTGCTGTGACGTGGAGAATATTATGGTGTCCACAGCGTGGTTCATGGTAGCTGACGCGTGCTGTGACGTGGAGAATATTATGGTGTCCACAGCGTGGTTCATGGTAGCTGACGCGTGCTGTGACGTGGAGAATATTATGGTGTCCACAGCGTGGTTCATGGTAGCTGACGCGTGCTGTGACGTGGAGAATATTATGGTGTCCACAGCGTCGTTCATGGTAGCTAACAAGTGCTGTGACGTGGAGAATATTATGGTGTCCACAGCGTCGTTCATGGTAGCTAACAAGTGCTGTGACGTGGAGAATATTATGGTGTCCACAGCGTCGTTCATGGTAGCTGACAAGTGCTGTGACGTGGAGAATATTATGGTGTCCACAGCGTGGTTCATGGTAGCTGACAAGTGCTGTGACGTGGAGAATATTATGGTGTCCACAGCGTCGTTCATGGTAGCTGACAAGTGCTGTGACGTGGAGAATATTATGGTGTCCACAGCGTGGTTCATGGTAGCTGACAAGTGCTGTGACGTGGAGAATATTATGGTGTCCACAGCGTGGTTCATGGTAGCTGACAAGTGCTGTGACGTGGAGAATATTATGGTGTCCACAGCGTCGTTCATGGTAGCTGACAAGTGCTGTGACGTGGAGAATATTATGGTGTCCACAGCGTCGTTCATGGTAGCTAACAAGTGCTGTGACGTGGAGAATATTATGGTGTCCACAGCGTCGTTCATGGTAGCTAACAAGTGCTGTGACGTGGAGAATATTATGGTGTCCACAGCGTCGTTCATGGTAGCTGACAAGTGCTGTGACGTGGAGAACAAGTGCTGCGATATTATGGTGTCCACAGCGTGGTTCATGGTAGCTGACAAGTGCTGTGACGTGGAGAATATTATGGTGTCCACAGCGTCGTTCATGGTAGCTGACAAGTGCTGTGACGTGGAGAATATTATGGTGTCCACAGCGTGGTTCATGGTAGCTGACGCGTGCTGTGACGTGGAGAATATTATGGTGTCCACAGCGTGGTTCATGGTAGCTGACAAGTGCTGTGACGTGGAGAATATTATGGTGTCCACAGCGTGGTTCATGGTAGCTGACAAGTGCTGTGACGTGGAGAATATTATGGTGTCCACAGCGTGGTTCATGGTAGCTGACAAGTGCTGTGACGTGGAGAATATTATGGTGTCCACAGCGTGGTTCATGGTAGCTGACAAGTGCTGTGACGTGGAGAATATTATGGTGTCCACAGCGTGGTTCATGGTAGCTGACAAGTGCTGTGACGTGGAGAATATTATGGTGTCCACAGCGTGGTTCATGGTAGCTGACAAGTGCTGTGACGTGGAGAATATTATGGTGTCCACAGCGTGGTTCATGGTAGCTGACAAGTGCTGTGACGTGGAGAATATTATGGTGTCCACAGCGTCGTTCATGGTAGCTGACAAGTGCTGTGACGTGGAGAATATTATGGTGTCCACAGCGTGGTTCATGGTAGCTGACAAGTGCTGTGACGTGGAGAATATTATGGTGTCCACAGCGTCGTTCATGGTAGCTGACAAGTGCTGTGACGTGGAGAATATTATGGTGTCCACAGCGTGGTTCATGGTAGCTGACAAGTGCTGTGACGTGGAGAATATTATGGTGTCCACAGCGTGGTTCATGGTAGCTGACAAGTGCTGTGACGTGGAGAATATTATGGTGTCCACAGCGTGGTTCATGGTAGCTGACAAGTGCTGTGACGTGGAGAATATTATGGTGTCCACAGCGTGGTTCATGGTAGCTGACAAGTGCTGTGACGTGGAGAATATTATGGTGTCCACAGCGTGGTTCATGGTAGCTAACAAGTGCTGTGACGTGGAGAATATTATGGTGTCCACAGCGTGGTTCATGGTAGCTTAACAAGTGCTGTGACGTGGAGAATATTATGGTGTCCACAGCGTGGTTCATGGTAGCTGACAAGTGCTGTGACGTGGAGAATATTATGGTGTCCACAGCGTGGTTCATGGTAGCTAACAAGTGCTGTGACGTGGAGAATATTATGGTGTCCACAGCGTGGTTCATGGTAGCTAACAAGTGCTGTGACGTGGAGAATATTATGGTGTCCACAGCGTGGTTCATGGTAGCTAACAAGTGCTGTGACGTGGAGAATATTATGGTGTCCACAGCGTGGTTCATGGTAGCTAACAAGTGCTGTGACGTGGAGAATATTATGGTGTCCACAGCGTGGTTCATGGTAGCTGACAAGTGCTGTGGCGTGGAGAATATTATGGTGTCCACAGCGTGGTTCATGGTAGCTAACAAGTGCTGTGGCGTGGAGAATATTATGGTGTCCACAGCGTGGTTCATGGTAGCTAACAAGTGCTGTGGCGTGGAGAATATTATGGTGTCCACAGCGTGGTTCATGGTAGCTGACAAGTGCTGTGACGTGGAGAATATTATGGTGTCCACAGCGTGGTTCATGGTAGCTAACAAGTGCTGTGACGTGGAGAATATTATGGTGTCCACAGCGTGGTTCATGGTAGCTAACAAGTGCTGTGACGTGGAGAATATTATGGTGTCCACAGCGTGGTTCATGGTAGCTGACAAGTGCTGTGACGTGGAGAATATTATGGTGTCCACAGCGTGGTTCATGGTAGCTAACAAGTGCTGTGACGTGGAGAATATTATGGTGTCCACAGCGTGGTTCATGGTAGCTAACAAGTGCTGTGACGTGGAGAATATTATGGTGTCCACAGCGTGGTTCATGGTAGCTAACAAGTGCTGTGACGTGGAGAATATTATGGTGTCCACAGCGTCGTTCATGGTAGCTGACAAGTGCTGTGACGTGGAGAATATTATGGTGTCCACAGCGTGGTTCATGGTAGCTGACAAGTGGAGAATATTATGGTGTCCACAGCGTGTTCATGGTATGACAAGTGGAGAATATTATGGTGTCCACAGCGTGGTTCATGGTAGCTGACAAGTGCTGTGACGTGGAGAATATTATGGTGTCCACAGCGTGGTTCATGGTAGCTGACAAGTGCTGTGACGTGGAGAATATTATGGTGTCCACAGCGTGGTTCATGGTAGCTGACAAGTGCTGTGACGTGGAGAATATTATGGTGTCCACAGCGTGGTTCATGGTAGCTGACAAGTGCTGTGACGTGGAGAATATTATGGTGTCCACAGCGTGGTTCATGGTAGCTGACAAGTGCTGTGACGTGGAGAATATTATGGTGTCCACAGCGTGGTTCATGGTAGCTGACAAGTGCTGTGACGTGGAGAATATTATGGTGTCCACAGCGTGGTTCATGGTAGCTGACAAGTGCTGTGACGTGGAGAATATTATGGTGTCCACAGCGTGGTTCATGGTAGCTGACAAGTGCTGTGACGTGGAGAATATTATGGTGTCCACAGCGTGGTTCATGGTAGCTGACAAGTGCTGTGACGTGGAGAATATTATGGTGTCCACAGCGTGGTTCATGGTAGCTGACAAGTGCTGTGACGTGGAGAATATTATGGTGTCCACAGCGTGGTTCATGGTAGCTGACAAGTGCTGTGACGTGGAGAATATTATGGTGTCCACAGCGTGGTTCATGGTAGCTGACAAGTGCTGTGACGTGGAGAATATTATGGTGTCCACAGCGTCGTTCATGGTAGCTGACAAGTGCTGTGACGTGGAGAATATTATGGTGTCCACAGCGTGGTTCATGGTAGCTGACAAGTGCTGTGACGTGGAGAATATTATGGTGTCCACAGCGTCGTTCATGGTAGCTGACAAGTGCTGTGACGTGGAGAATATTATGGTGTCCACAGCGTGGTTCATGGTAGCTGACAAGTGCTGTGACGTGGAGAATATTATGGTGTCCACAGCGTGGTTCATGGTAGCTGACAAGTGCTGTGACGTGGAGAATATTATGGTGTCCACAGCGTCGTTCATGGTAGCTGACAAGTGCTGTGACGTGGAGAATATTATGGTGTCCACAGCGTCGTTCATGGTAGCTGACAAGTGCTGTGACGTGGAGAATATTATGGTGTCCACAGCGTGGTTCATGGTAGCTGACAAGTGCTGTGACGTGGAGAATATTATGGTGTCCACAGCGTCGTTCATGGTAGCTGACAAGTGCTGTGACGTGGAGAATATTATGGTGTCCACAGCGTGGTTCATGGTAGCTGACAAGTGCTGCGACGTGGAGAATATTATGGTGTCCACAGCGTCGTTCATGGTAGCTGACAAGTGCTGTGACGTGGAGAATATTATGGTGTCCACAGCGTGTTCATGGTAGCTGACAAGTGCTGTGACGTGGAGAATATTATGGTGTCCATAGCGTGTTCATGGTAGCTGACAAGTGCTGTGACGTGGAGAATATTATGGTGTCCACAGCGTGGTTCATGGTAGCTGACAAGTGCTGTGACGTGGAGAATATTATGGTGTCCACAGCGTGGTTCATGGTAGCTGACAAGTGCTGTGACGTGGAGAATATTATGGTGTCCACAGCGTGGTTCATGGTAGCTGACAAGTGCTGTGACGTGGAGAATATTATGGTGTCCACAGCGTGGTTCATGGTAGCTGACAAGTGCTGTGACGTGGAGAATATTATGGTGTCCACAGCGTGGTTCATGGTAGCTGACAAGTGCTGTGACGTGGAGAATATTATGGTGTCCACAGCGTGGTTCATGGTAGCTGACAAGTGCTGTGACGTGGAGAATATTATGGTGTCCACAGCGTCGTTCATGGTAGCTGACAAGTGCTGTGACGTGGAGAATATTATGGTGTCCACAGCGTGGTTCATGGTAGCTGACAAGTGCTGTGACGTGGAGAATATTATGGTGTCCACAGCGTCGTTCATGGTAGCTAACAAGTGCTGTGACGTGGAGAATATTATGGTGTCCACAGCGTGGTTCATGGTAGCTGACAAGTGCTGTGACGTGGAGAATATTATGGTGTCCACAGCGTGGTTCATGGTAGCTGACAAGTGCTGTGACGTGGAGAATATTATGGTGTCCACAGCGTGGTTCATGGTAGCTGACAAGTGCTGTGACGTGGAGAATATTATGGTGTCCACAGCGTGGTTCATGGTAGCTGACAAGTGCTGTGACGTGGAGAATATTATGGTGTCCACAGCGTGGTTCATGGTAGCTGACAAGTGCTGTGACGTGGAGAATATTATGGTGTCCACAGCGTCGTTCATGGTAGCTAACAAGTGCTGTGACGTGGAGAATATTATGGTGTCCACAGCGTCGTTCATGGTAGCTAACAAGTGCTGTGACGTGGAGAATATTATGGTGTCCACAGCGTCGTTCATGGTAGCTAACAAGTGCTGTGACGTGGAGAATATTATGGTGTCCACAGCGTCGTTCATGGTAGCTAACAAGTGCTGTGACGTGGAGAATATTATGGTGTCCACAGCGTCGTTCATGGTAGCTGACAAGTGCTGTGACGTGGAGAATATTATGGTGTCCACAGCGTCGTTCATGGTAGCTAACAAGTGCTGTGGCGTGGAGAATATTATGGTGTGCGAATATTATGGTGTCCACAGCGTCGTTCATGGTAGCTAACAAGTGCTGTGGCGTGGAGAATATTATGGTGTCCACAGCGTCGTTCATGGTAGCTGACAAGTGCTGTGACGTGGAGAATATTATGGTGTCCACAGCGTCGTTCATGGTAGCTGACAAGTGCTGTGACGTGGAGAATATTATGGTGTCCACAGCGTCGTTCATGGTAGCTAACAAGTGCTGTGACGTGGAGAATATTATGGTGTCCACAGCGTGGTTCATGGTAGCTGACAAGTGCTGTGACGTGGAGAATATTATGGTGTCCACAGCGTGGTTCATGGTAGCTAACAAGTGCTGTGACGTGGAGAATATTATGGTGTCCACAGCGTGGTTCATGGTAGCTAACAAGTGCTGTGACGTGGAGAATATTATGGTGTCCACAGCGTGGTTCATGGTAGCTAACAAGTGCTGTGACGTGGAGAATATTATGGTGTCCACAGCGTGGTTCATGGTAGCTAACAAGTGCTGTGACGTGGAGAATATTATGGTGTCCACAGCGTCGTTCATGGTAGCTAACAAGTGCTGTGACGTGGAGAATATTATGGTGTCCACAGCGTGGTTCATGGTAGCTGACAAGTGCTGTGACGTGGAGAATATTATGGTGTCCACAGCGTCGTTCATGGTAGCTGACAAGTGCTGTGACGTGGAGAATATTATGGTGTCCACAGCGTGGTTCATGGTAGCTGACAAGTGCTGTGACGTGAATATTATGATGTTCACAGCGTCGTTCATGGTAGCTGACAAGTGCTGTGACGTGGAGAATATTATGGTGTCCACAGCGTGGTTCATGGTAGCTGACAAGTGCTGTGACGTGGAGAATATTATGGTGTCCACAGCGTCGTTCATGGTAGCTGACAAGTGCTGTGACGTGGAGAATATTATGGTGTCCACAGCGTCGTTCATGGTAGCTAACAAGTGCTGTAGCGTGGAGAATATTATGGTGTCCACAGCGTCGTTCATGGTAGCTGACAAGTGCTGTGACGTGGAGAATATTATGGTGTCCACAGCGTGGTTCATGGTAGCTGACAAGTGCTGTGACGTGGAGAATATTATGGTGTCCACAGCGTGGTTCATGGTAGCTGACAAGTGCTGTGACCTGGAGAATATTATGGTGTCCACAGCGTGGTTCATGGTAGCTGACAAGTGCTGTGACGTGGAGAATATTATGGTGGCCACAGCGTCGTTCATGGTAGCTAACAAGTGCTGTGACGTGGAGAATATTATGGTGGCCACAGCGTCGTTCATGGTAGCTAACAAGTGCTGTGACCTGGAGAATATTATGGTGTCCACAGCGTCGTTCATGGTAGCTGACAAGTGCTGTGACCTGGAGAATATTATGGTGTCCACAGCGTGGTTCGTGGTAGCTAACAAGTGCTGTGACTTGGAGAATATTATGGTGTCCACAGCGTGGTTCATGGTAGCTAACAAGTGCTGTGACCTGGAGAATATTATGGTGTCCACAGCGTGGTTCATGGTAGCTAACAAGTGCTGTGACGTGGAGAATATTATGGTGTCCACAGCGTGGTTCATGGTAGCTGACAAGTGCTGTGATGTGGAGAATATTATGGTGTCCACAGCGTGGTTCATGGTAGCTAACAAGTGCTGTGACGTGGAGAATATTATGGTGTCCACAGCGTGGTTCATGGTAGCTGACAAGTGCTGTGACGTGGAGAATATTATGGTGTCCACAGCGTGGTTCATGGTAGCTAACAAGTGCTGTGACGTGGAGAATATTATGGTGTCCACAGCGTGGTTCATGGTAGCTGACAAGTGCTGTGATGTGGAGAATATTATGGTGTCCACAGCGTGGTTCTTGGTAGCTAACAAGTGCTGTGACGTGGAGAATATTATGGTGTCCACAGCGTGGTTCATGGTAGCTGACAAGTGCTGTGACGTGGAGAATATTATGGTGTCCACAGCGTCGTTCATGGTAGCTGACAAGTGCTGTGACGTGGAGAATATTATGGTGTCCACAGCGTCGTTCATGGTAGCTAATAATTGCTGTGACGTGGAGAATATTATGGTGTCCACAGCGTCGTTTATGGTAGCTAACAAGTGCTGTGGCGTGGAGAATATTATGGTGTCCACAGCGTGGTTCATGGTAGCTGACAAGTGCTGTGACGTGGAGAATATTATGGTGGCCACAGCGTCGTTCATGGTAGCTAACAAGTGCTGTGGCGTGGAGAATATTATGGTGTCCACAGCGTCGTTCATGGTAGCTGACAAGTGCACAATGTAAACACATCGTTTACGGTCAACATCGTCAGTAAAAAGATATGTTACTGAGAACACATCAGAAGTAATGGTCCCGAATCTGCACACTGAAATCATTCCTTATTAAAGTACAAAACTGGGCAGGAGCCATTGGTACACTAAGAGAAAACACCGTAAGTGTCCGGGGCCCAAGACTGTTCAACAGCCTCCCACCAAGCATAAGGGGAATTACCAATAGGCCTCTGGCTGCCTTCAAGAGGGAGCTGGACAGATACCTACAGTCGGTGCCGGATCAGCCGGGCTGTGGTTCGTACGTTGGACTACGTGTAGCCAGCAATAAGAGCCTGGTTGATTAGGACCTAAACCACCGGGAGGCCTGGTCGTGGACCGGGTCTCGGGGGCGTTGATCCCCGGAATACCCTTCAGGTAGACTCCCGTTAAAGCACTTGGAATGTATTGTCTAGAAGGAAGAAGAGAGATATCTGATAATATACATGAAAGATAGTGGAGTGTTAGGCCCCTCACCCACACACTGCCATAGTGTTAGGTCCCTCACCCACACACTGCCATAGTGTTAGGCCCCTCACCCACACACTGCCATAGTGTTAGGCCCCTCACCCACACACTGCCATAGTGTTAGGTCCCTCACCCACACACTGCCATAGTGTTAGGCCCCTCACCCACACACTGCCATAGTGTTAGGCCCCTCACCCACACACTGCCATAGTGTCAGGCCCCTCACCCACACACTGCCATAGTGTTAGGCCCCTCACCCACACACTGCCATAGTGTCAGGCCCCTCACCCACACACTGCCATAGTGTCAGGCCCCTCACCCACACACTGCCATAGTGTTAGGTCCCTCACCCACACACTGCCATAGTGTCAGGCCCCTCACCCACACACTGCCATAGTGTTAGGCCCCTCACCCACACACTGCCATAGTGTTAGGTCCCTCACCCACACACTGCCATAGTGTTAGGCCCCTCACCCACACACTGCCATAGTGTTAGGCCCCTCACCCACACACTGCCATAGTGTTAGGCCCCTCACCCACACACTGCCATAGTGTTAGGCCCCTCACCCACACACTGCCATAGTGTCAGGCCCCTCACCCACACACTGCCATAGTGTCAGGCCCCTCACCCACACACTGCCATAGTGTTAGGCCCCTCACCCACACACTGCCATAGTGTTAGGTCCCTCACCCACACACTGCCATAGTGTTAGGCCCCTCACCCACACACTGCCATAGTGTTAGGTCCCTCACCCTCACACTGCCATAGTGTCAGGCCCCTCACCCACACACTGCCATAGTGTTAGGCCCCTCACCCACACACTGCCATAGTGTTAGGTCCCTCACCCACACACTGCCATAGTGTTAGGCCCCTCACCCACACACTGCCATAGTGTTAGGCCCCTCACCCACACACTGCCATAGTGTTAGGCCCCTCACCCACACACTGCCATAGTGTTAGGCCCCTCACCCACACACTGCCATAGTGTCAGGCCCCTCACCCACACACTGCCATAGTGTTAGGCCCCTCACCCACACACTGCCATAGTGTTAGGCCCCTCACCCACACACTGCCATAGTGTTAGGCCCCTCACCCACACACTGCCATAGTGTTAGGCCCCTCACCCACACACTGCCATAGTGTTAGGCCCCTCACCCACACACTGCCATAGTGTTAGGTCCCTCACCCACACACTGCCATAGTGTCAGGCCCCTC
Organism: Cherax quadricarinatus; assembly: GCF_038502225.1. NCBI lineage: Eukaryota > Metazoa > Arthropoda > Malacostraca > Decapoda > Parastacidae > Cherax > Cherax quadricarinatus. The sequence continues at coordinate 1,741,465 of NC_091294.1, read as the reverse complement.
ACCCACACACTGCCATAGTGTTAGGCCCCTCACCCACACACTGCCATAGTGTCAGGCCCCTCACCCACACACTGCCATAGTGTTAGGCCCCTCACCCACACACTGCCATAGTGTTAGGCCCCTCACCCACACACTGCCATAGTGTTAGGCCATAGTGTTAGGCCCCTCACCCACACACTGCCATAGTGTTAGGTCCCTCACCCACACACTGCCATAGTGTTAGGCCCCTCACCCACACACTGCCATAGTGTTAGGTCCCTCACCCACACACTGCCATAGTGTTAGGCCCCTCACCCACACACTGCCATAGTGTTAGGCCCCTCACCCACACACTGCCATAGTGTTAGGTGTTAGGCCCCTCACCCACACACTGCCATAGTGTTAGGCCCCTCACCCACACACTGCCATAGTGTTAGGCCCCTCACCCACACACTGCCATAGTGTTAGGCCCCTCACCCACACACTGCCATAGTGTTAGGCCCCTCACCCACACACTGCCATAGTGTTAGGCCCCTCACCCACACACTGCCATAGTGTTAGGTCCCTCACCCACACACTGCCATAGTGTTAGGCCCCTCACCCACACACTGCCATAGTGTTAGGCCCCTCACCCACACACTGCCATAGTGTTAGGCCCCTCACCCACACACTGCCATAGTGTTAGGCCCCTCACCCACACACTGCCATAGTGTTAGGCCCCTCACCCACACACTGCCATAGTGTTAGGCCCCTCACCCACACACTGCCATAGTGTTAGGCCCCTCACCCACACACTGCCATAGTGTTAGGCCCCTCACCCACACACTGCCATAGTGTTAGGCCCCTCACCCACACACTGCCATAGTGTTAGGTCCCTCACCCACACACTGCCATAGTGTTAGGCCCCTCACCCACACACTGCCATAGTGTTAGGCCCCTCACCCACACACTGCCATAGTGTTAGGCCCCTCACCCACACACTGCCATAGTGTTAGGCCCCTCACCCACACACTGCCATAGTGTTAGGACCCTCACCCACACACTGCCATAGTGTTAGGTTAGGTCCCTCACCCACACACTGCCATAGTGTCAGGCCCCTCACACACTGCCATAGTGTCAGGCCCCTCACCCACACAATGCCATTGTGTTAGGCCCCTCACCCACACACTGCCATAGTGTTAGGCCCCTCACCCACACACTGCCATAGTGTTAGGCCCCTCACCCACACACTGCCATAGTGTCAGGCCCCTCACCCACACACTGCCATAGTGTTAGGCCCCTCACCCACACACTGCCATAGTGTTAGGCCCCTCACCCACACACTGCCATAGTGTTAGGCCCCTCACCCACACACTGCCATAGTGTTAGGCCCCTCACCCACACACTGCCATGGTAACGTGTTGCAGTGAAACATGTGGGACGAACTTTAAAATAAACCCAGTGAAAAGCTGGGGTGCTGTTGGCACAGTAAGAGAACATTGTGTCAACATTCTTGGTCCAAGACTTTAATCTGCTATCAACAGATATTAGAAATATTGCTGAAACAATGTAGAAGTCTTTAAGAGGAAACTGGAACACTACCTCTGAAAAGTGCCAGATAAACTAAGCTTGATGGCTATCTAGGACAGTGGGCTGCCAGCAGCAATAGCCTCGTTGGACAGGCACTCAACAACGAAGCCTGGCCCCAGGCCGGGCTGCAAAGGTAGATAACGATCACAACCGGTCACGGGTATACATAAGTAAGCCTTTAGTATTGTGTTCTTAATCAAGATGGAAATTTTCACTGATGACAAGAAAAAAAGTAGTGACTGGTTAGTACACACGATGACTGTGATAAACACACTGGTTAGTACACACGATGACTGTGATAAACACACTGGTTAGTACACACGATGACTGTATGATAAACACACTGGTTAGTACACACGATGACTGTGATAAACACACTGGTTAGTACACACGATGACTGTGTGATAAACACACTGGTTAGTACACACGATGACTGTGTGATAAACACACTGGTTAGTACACACGATGACTGTGATAAACACACTGGTTAGTACACACGATGACTGTGTGATAAACACACTGGTTAGTACACACGATGACTGTGTGATAAACACACTGGTTAGTACACACGATGACTGTGATAAACACACTGGTTAGTACACACGATGACTGTGTGATAAACACACTGGTTAGTACACACGATGACTGTATGATAAACACACTGGTTAGTACACACGATGACTGTGTGATAAACACACTGGTTAGTACACACGATGACTGTGTGATAAACACACTGGTTAGTACACACGATGACTGTATGATAAACACACTGGTTAGTACACACGATGACTGTATGATAAACACACTGGTTAGTACACACGATGACTGTATGATAAACACACTGGTTAGTACACACGATGACTGTGTGATAAACACACTGGTTAGTACACACGATGACTGTGTGATAAACACACTGGTTAGTACACACGATGACTGTATGATAAACACACTGGTTAGTACACACGGTGACTGTATGATAAACACACTGGTTAGTACACACGGTGACTGTATGATAAACACACTGGTTAGTACACACGATGACTGTGTGATAAACACACTGGTTAGTACACACGGTGACTGTATGATAAACATACTGGTTAGTACACACGATGACTGTGTGATAAACACACTGGTTAGTACACACGATGACTGTATGATAAACACACTGGTTAGTACACACGGTGACTGTATGATAAGCACACTGGTTAGTACACACGATGACTGTGTGATAAACACACTGGTTAGTACACACGATGACTGTATGATAAACACACTGGTTAGTACACACGATGACTGTATGATAAACACACTGGTTAGTACACACGATGACTGTATGATAAACACACTGGTTAGTACACACGGTGACTGTATGATAAACACACTGGTTAGTACACACGGTGACTGTATGATAAACACACTGGTTAGTACACACGATGACTGTATGATAAACACACTGGTTAGTACACACGATGACTGTATGATAAACACACTGGTTAGTACACACGATGACTGTGTGATAAACACACTGGTTAGTACACACGGTGACTGTATGATAAACATACTGGTTAGTACACACGATGACTGTGTGATAAACACACTGGTTAGTACACACGATGACTGTATGATAAACACACTGGTTAGTACACACGATGACTGTATGATAAACACACTGGTTAGTACACACGATGACTGTATGATAAACACACCTGTTACTACACACGGTGACTGTGATAAACAACAGTAACAGGAGCGCCTGTTACTACACACGGTGACTGTGATAAACAACAGTAACAGGAGCGCCTGTTACTACACACGGTGACTGTGATAAACAACAGTAACAGGAGCACCTGTTACTACACACGGTGACTGTGATAAACAACAGTAACAGGAGCGCCTGTTACTACTGATGGAGAATGTTCATTGAGACGATAAACGAAATTAAAATTTATAATTTACCTGAATTTTTTCATGAGTTATGATATGTAATCTTGCCAACATATTAATGAGACACTTGTTCAACACTTGTGTTTTTTTTTCCAAGTGTTGAATAAGTGTGTAATTCATTAACTCCGCAGTTTTCTACACCATTTATATAATGCCTGTTAGACACGTCTTGATACAGGGAATGATTCATCTCTTACTTAACCTATAGGCGTGACCTACTTCCATTCGTAGATTTTTGTTTTTTTCACTGATGGCGCCGTCTACTACTACTACGCCTCACTTGTCTTCAGTACAGAAGCTCCTTGTCTGCGCATGCATATGCTGTACCTGCATCAAGATTAATGACCTGAACATATCGACTCTACGCTGGGGGACTGATTACCTGAATCTACTACTCATCCTCCACCATTTTTTCTTGTATTGGACATATGAAGCCACTGCTGCCGAATTGTTGTTTCCACAGTAAAAATACCTAGTTACTACATAAGTTTCTCAGTCATCCACCTACCCATTTTCTGAGCCATTTATGCAATATCTTCCAACGTTTGTGACAAAATACTAACCCAAAATAACCTTGACAAAGCCAATAATATCATGAACCATGTCTCAGACCCAGACTTTTGCAAATTCAGTCATCGAAAAATAAAAATGTTGAGAATGCTGTTGAGAGAATGTAGACACAAGCGTCGTACCCACTGATATAATCCCTTTCTACAGTAGCGCCATTACAATCTCCCCCCCCCCCAGAAAATATTGATAGATTCGTTTAATGTCATACATAATCACAATATTTGAGAATGTGCTAAGAGGTAACATTGCTAAAGCCCGGAGCAGGTCTCTCCTGCCTCTCGCAAATGTTACACTACTACCACATTCTTTGACATGCAATGCCGACGTAGTTTACACAGACACTGTGAGTGCCTTCTACAAAAGAAGTAACTGTAAGCCTCGGCAATTGGATAATCAGCTTTCTAACACATCAGATTCTAAGAGTTATAGTCAAAAAATCAAACTATACAGACATCCACAAGCAAACGTTTTCCTCGAAGCACGGTACTTCTCAGTAATGTTTCTTATGTGAGAGTGGCGCTCATCCAGGACACTGCTGATGTTCAAGGCTGTGTAAAACAACTCTCACAGTGGTCCACTCAAAGCATCACCATGTTAAACTAGGAAAAATTTTCAGCTTCTCCATTTTGAGGAATGTCATTACTAAAGACAGTTATTGTTATTATGACACCTGTAAGGAAAATGATAATCAGAGCCTTCAAAACTAGATTGTGGGATACTGTACACTAACAACCCCATTTAAGACAACAAGCAAAATTAAATACAAGCTCCTTGTAGAGTATCATCATTGCAGTTGTCATAGTAACACTGTTGTGATCCTTGAACCAAAGCTATACCTTCAGAAGAGAATTTGATCAGCTAGACTACTGTCTGCAAATACCGAGTACCTGAGCGAACAGAGAGACCTGGTGCATGTCACTTGTCAGACACTGCAACATCATGGAATCTTGGTTCAGAGGACATTTCCATGACCTTAACTACTATTAGCCCGTCCCTCGGGTATGACCTACTTCCACTGGGAAAACCCGCCTACCAGTGACAATGTCTTCATATGTTACACATCCCTCACCTGACGCCAGTATATAAGCGCCAGTCTTCATGTCTGTTCTTCAGACTCTTTACGACTACGGTGCTCTTCACCAACTCCAATCCTGAGGGACTGATTACCTCATGTTTTGTATATAGTTCTACTGTCTTCCAGTTATGTCCTTGAATTTGCATTGATAAAGCCACTGCATTGCGAAACGTCTACATATTGCACATGTGTCTAATTCGTCACCTGGTGTAAGACGATGCTGTAGGGACGCGGATATAGACCCTCTCAACAGGTCCCTAACATGAAGGATGGATCCCAGGAACCCTCAGTAGGTACAGCAAGTAGGCAGGTACTCAGCGTGAGGGGACCCTGGAAGGCCGACCTTAGGGAGCATCCAGTAGAACAGGTCGTGTAAGTATGCTAAGTGAGGCTGGGCAGCCCTGACGTGCCCTGCGCCCCAACAATGCAACGAACAACCGTTAAGCTGTATACGCGCTACGCTGTGTTGTTAATGAAAACTGGACGACTTTTCGGTCGGTCTGGACTATCAAGTCGCTGATAGGTTTCGAGAATTTTCGTACCGCATCTCTAAACCAGTTCCTCAGGAGGATAAACTCTTTGGCCCTCGAAGTATGCTCCAGAAGCATACCTCTACGGCAAAGAAGATGCCGTAGAGGTAGAGAGAGAGAAAGAGGAAACACTGACTCATTGGTCTGGTGACAACTCGTCCCCTACACTGGTAGTGGACAGAGAGAGGTGCTCCGTCATTAGGCAAAGACAGTAAACAGCAGGATCTCAAAGGCAACAGACTGATCCACGAAGGGAAACTGGCCAGAGAAATGAAAAACATGGAGCACAGGTCGATTGCATCATACAGGGTCCAGGAGAGACAGAATGAGCAAGCAGCCATAAATAAAATTTAAAAATTCTAATATACTTTTATGCAAAATCCAAAACAGAAATCACATCCAGTATAGGACTTAATGGAGACGGAACATACGCTGATGGCGATAAGGAAATAAGTGAAATACTGAAGTGTTCAATGAGTCACTCATCAGTTTATAGACTGAGGATCCAAATGAGTTGTTCCTAAATGAGACTCAAAACACCGGTGACACCTCCACAGTTTCTGATGTATCTCTCTCCCAAGTTGACTTTCCAGAGGCCATCATCAGCATGCTCATGCATTTTGCTCCAGGCCTTGAATCGTAGAACTTCATATTCATCAAAAACTGTAAGAAAAGTTTGTCTCGGACCTTTAGTATTTTATGGAGAGTGAACAAGAACACAAGCTTCATCCCACAATCATCAAACATTACTGATATTGCCCCACTTCACAAAGGCCGCAGTCAAGCAGTTGCAATATATATATAAATATATATATATATATATATATATATATATATATATATATATATATATATATATATATATATATATATATATATATATATATATATATATATATATATACTCCTAGTGCTTTGAATGGTCCTAAGAAGCAAGATGCCAGTCACATTACAATCGCAATAGTTGCACAAGCCAGGGCAGCGTGGGTTTAGAGCAGGTTACTCCTGCCTTTCACAACTGCTAGATCGTTGTAATGTAATCCGGGATGCACTGGAAGACAAGCTGGATGCTGAAGTAGTGTACTCTGATTTTGCTGAAGCATTTTACTCTGATTTTGCTGAAGCGTTTGACAAGTGCGGCCATGCTGTGATTGTACATAAGCTGAGTACAAAAGGAATAACTGTAAACGTAGGCATATGGATATGTAACGTCTTAACGAATAGAACCCAGAGAGTACTACTATACAGAGTGAGGTCAAAGCTGCCATAGTGAAAAGCTCTGTTCCTCAGGGAATATTACTCATCCAGCTTCTGTTTCTCATTCTTAAATCCAACATCGACAAGGACATAAATCATAGCACTGAAACATTCTTTACTGATGATACCAAATTCTCTGTTTGAGTGGCGTTTATCGAAGACACAGCAAATCTTCAAGAAGATATAACTCAAATCTTAACATTGGACCTCAGACTGCAATATGATGTTTAACCAGGACATGTTTCAGTATGGACGAATTGAAGAAATAAAGGCTAACAGAGTACAAGACAATTATTCGATAGAGTTTAAGTCCCATGTGCAAAACTTGGGAGTGATGATGTCAAAAAATGTCACATTCAAGAATCACAACAATACTGTCATTGCTACCTAAGGAAAATGATAGGCTGGATAACTAGAACTTTGAAGACAGATTCTGAGCCAAGATGATACTCTTCAAATCACTTGTTCTCTCCAGGCTTTAACATTGGTGTTTACTAATGACTCCCTTCAAGGCAGGCGAGATTGTCGAGCTGGAAAATGTACAGAGAACTTTCACTGCTCATATACACTCAAGCATCTGAGCTACCAGATATGCTTGAAATCCCTTTATTTGTATTCCTTGGAATGTAAGCGAGAAAGCTATATAATAATTTACACCTGAAAAATCCTGGAGGGACTGCTTCCTAACTTGAACATTGAAATCATTCCGTATGACAAGAAGAGACTTGGTAGACTGTGCAAAATACCTTCACTAAAAAGCAGGGTCGCAACGAGTGCACTGAGAGAAAACTCGATAGTGATAGAGGTCCCAGATTCTTCACCGCCCTCTCTTCCTTCACACAGGGAATTACCAACACACCTCTAGTAGTCTTCAAGAGGGAACTGGACAAGTTCCTTGACTCACTGCCTGACTATCCAGGCTATGGTTTGTACGCTGGACTTGGTCCGGCCAACAGTAACAACCTGGTTGATCAAGCTTGGATCCTTCAGGAGGCCTGATCTAGGACCGGGCCGCGAGACATTGATCCCGGAAACGTCCTTGAGGCATTACTGAAGGTTTTTGGAGGTTATCAGGGGTGTTTGAGGATGCCTCAGCAAGCTGCGTCACAGGACACGTCAACACAACACCTCTAATGTTATTACAGAAATAAAATCGAAAAGTTAGAGGAAGGAAATAAGAGTAATGTCATCGTCATCATCATCATTATCATCATAATCATCGTTATCGTCATTATCATCATTATCATCATCATTATCGTTATCATCATCGTCGCCACCATCATCATCATCATTGTCGTGACCATCATCATCATTGTCGTCACCGTCATCATCAACGTCGTCACCATCATCATCAACGTCGTCACCATCATCAGTGTCGTCACCATCATCATCAACGTCGTCACCATCATCAACGTCGTCACCATCATCATCAACGTCGTCACCATCATCATTGTCGTCACCATCATCATCAACGTCGTCACCATCATCATTGTCGTTACCATCATCAACGTCGTCACCATCATCATCATCACCATTATCATTGTCGTCACCATGATCATCAACGTCGTCACCATCATCATCGTCGTCACCATCATCATCATCGTCGTCACCATCATCATCGTCGTCACCATCATCATCAACGTCGTCACAATCATCATCGTCGTCACCATCATCATTGTCGTCATTATCATCATCATCAACGTCGTCACCATCATCAGCGTCGTCACCATCATCATCATCGTAGTCACAATCATCATCAACGTCGTCACCATCATCATCAACGTCGTCACCATCATCAACGTCGTCACCATCATCATCGTTGTCACCATCATCATCATCGTCGTCACCATCATCATCATCGTCGTCACCATCATCAACGTCGTCACCATCATCAACGTCGTCATTATCATCAACGTCGTCACCATCATCAACGTCGTCATCATCATCAACGTCGTCACCATCATCATCATCATTTTTGTCACCATAATCATCATCGTCATCATCATCAACGTGGTAACCATCATCATCAACGTGGTCACCATCATCATCAGCGCCATTGTCGTCACCATCATCATCAACGTCGTCACCATCATCATAAACGTCGTCACCATCATCATAAACGTCGTCACCATCATCATCGTCGTCACCATCATCATCATTGGCGTCACCATCATCATCAACGTCGTCACCATCATCATCAACGTCGTCACCATCAACGTCGTCACCATCATCAACGTCGTCACCATCATCATCATCGTTGTCACCATCATCATCATCGTCACCATCATCATCATCAACGTCGTCACCATCATCATCGTCGTCACCATCATCATCATCAACGTCGTCACCATCATCATCAACGTCGTCACCATCATCAACGTCGTCACCATCATCATCGTCGTCACCATCATCATTGTAGTCACCATAATCATCATCGTCATCATCATCAACGTGGTCACCATCATCATCGTCATTGTCGTCACCATCATCATCAACATCGTCACCATCATCAACGTCGTCACCATCATCATCGTCGTCGCCACCATCAACGTCGTCAGCATCATCGTCAACGTCGTCACCATAATCATCAACGTCACCATCATCATCGTCGTCACCATCATCATCATCGTCGTCACCATCATCATCAACGTCGTCACCATCATCATAAACGTCGTCACCATCATCATCATCGTCGTCATCATCATCATCGTCGTCACCATCATCAACGTCGTCACCATCATCATCAACGTCGTCACCATCATCGTCATTGTCGTCACCATCATCAACATCGTCACCATCATCGTCGTCGTCACCATCATCATCGTCACCATCATCAACGTCGTCACCATCATCATCATCGTCGTCACCACCATCAACGTCGTCATCATCATCATCGTCGTCACCATCATCATCAACGTCGTCACCATCATCAACGTCGTCACCATCATCAACGCCATCATCATCATTGTCATCACCATCATCAACGTCGTCAGCATCATCATCAACGTCGTCACCATCATCATCGTCGTCACCATCATTGTCGTCACCATCATCATCGTCACCATCATCATCGTCACCATCATCATCATCATCATTGTGGTCACCGTCATCATCATCGTCGTCACCATCATCACCATCATCGTCATCATTCTTATAACAGGGTCTGGAGGTAAGACTCGGGTTTCAACGTTGAGTTTTGAAATTTGGTTTGATTTATGCAGCCAACAGCCTGGGCGGGGCGGGGCGGGGCGGGGAGTGGGGGGTATTGAGGCGGGGGGGGGGGGTGCGTACGTTGGTGGGCTCCCCACATTTAAGTATTTATTGTTACCTTCACATTATCATCGTCTTGGCTGGTTCAGTGAGTTCATCACAAGTAACGTAGTGTAGGCGAGAGTGATCACTGGTAGACCCACCAGCAACCAGCGAGAGTGATCACTGGTAGACCCACCAGCAACCAGCGAGAGTGATCACTGGTAGACCCACCAGCAACCAGCGAGAGTGATCACTGGTAGACCCACCAGCAACCAGCGAGAGTGATCACTGGTAGACCCACCAGCAACCAGCGAGAGTGATCACTGGTAGACTCACCAGCAACCAGCGAGAGTGATCACTGGTAGACCCACCAGCAACCAGCGAGAGTGATCACTGGTAGACCCACCAGCAACCAGCGAGAGTGATCACTGGTAGACCCACCAGCAACCAGCGAGAGTGATCACTGGTAGACCCACCAGCAACCAGCGAGAGTGATCACTGGTAGACCCACCAGCAACCAGCGAGAGTGATCACTGGTAGACCCACCAGCAACCAGCGAGAGTGATCACTGGTAGACCCACCAGCAACCAGCGAGAGTGATCACTGGTAGACCCACCAGCAACCAGCGAGAGTGATCACTGGTAGACCCACCAGCAACCAGCGAGAGTGATCACTGGTAGACCCACCAGCAACCAGCGAGAGTGATCACTGGTAGACCCACCAGCAACCAGCGAGAGTGATCACTGGTAGACCCACCAGCAACCAGCGAGAGTGATCACTGGTAGACCCACCAGCAACCAGCGAGAGTGATCACTGGTAGACCCACCAGCAACCAGCGAGAGTGATCACTGGTAGACCCACCAGCAACCAGCGAGAGTGATCACTGGTAGACCCACCAGCAACCAGCGAGAGTGATCACTGGTAGACCCACCAGCAACCAGCGAGAGTGATCACTGGTAGACCCACCAGCAACCAGCGAGAGTGATCACTGGTAGACCCACCAGCAACCAGCGAGAGTGATCACTGGTAGACCCACCAGCAACCAGCGAGAGTGATCACTGGTAGACCCACCAGCAACCAGCGAGAGTGATCACTGGTAGACCCACCAGCAACCAGCGAGAGTGATCACTGGTAGACCCACCAGCAACCAGCGAGAGTGATCACTGGTAGACCCACCAGCAACCAGCGAGAGTGATCACTGGTAGACCCACCAGCAACCAGCTAGAGTGATCACTGGTAGACCCACCAGCAACCAGCGAGAGTGATCACTGGTAGACCCACCAGCAACCAGCGAGAGTGATCACTGGTAGACCCACCAGCAACCAGCGAGAGTGATCACTGGTAGACCCACCAGCAACCAGCGAGAGTGATCACTGGTAGACCCACCAGCAACCAGCGAGAGTGATCACTGGTAGACCCACCAGCAACCAGCGAGAGTGATCACTGGTAGACCCACCAGCAACCAGCGAGAGTGATCACTGGTAGACCCACCAGCAACCAGCGAGAGTGATCACTGGTAGACCCACCAGCAACCAGCGAGAGTGATCACTGGTAGACCCACCAGCAACCAGCGAGAGTGATCACTGGTAGACCCACCAGCAACCAGCGAGAGTGATCACTGGTAGACCCACCAGCAACCAGCGAGAGTGATCACTGGTAGACCCACCAGCAACCAGCGAGAGTGATCACTGGTAGACCCACCAGCAACCAGCGAGAGTGATCACTGGTAGACCCACCAGCAACCAGCGAGAGTGATCACTGGTAGACCCACCAGCAACCAGCGAGAGTGATCACTGGTAGACCCACCAGCAACCAGCGAGAGTGATCACTGGTAGACCCACCAGCAACCAGCGAGAGTGATCACTGGTAGACCCACCAGCAACCAGCGAGAGTGATCACTGGTAGACCCACCAGCAACCAGCGAGAGTGATCACTGGTAGACCCACCAGCAACCAGCGAGAGTGATCACTGGTAGACCCACCAGCAACCAGCGAGAGTGATCACTGGTAGACCCACCAGCAACCAGCCAGGTGCTTGTAGACGATGCTTCTTACTGTTGAAGAGTTTTTCTGCTTCCGGAGCCCGGCTATGGGCCAGGCTCGTCTGGTGCTTCCATGGTCAACCAGGGTGTTGTTGCAGGTGGCCGGCAGCCCCTATACATCTATCACAGCCTGATTGATTTGGCACCTGGTGAAGATACTTATCCAATTTCCTCTTGAAGATTTCTACACTTGTATACCCCTGTGTATTGCTTCTCTAATGAACTTACTCACGTAAAAGCATATATATATATACGTACAGTTATATATATAGTATAAACCTTGGTAATAAATACCGACAAGTTGGTTTAGAAAAACACGTAAGCAAACACTAGGACATATTTATTAGAAAACATTTCGGTCTTGGGACCTTGATCACTTCTAACATACATGTATGTGTGTATGTATAATGTTCGCCAAGACCGGAGTCCTGGCACGGGTCTTAATCTTGCGATGACCCGTCTCTGGATCTCGAAGGAGAAAGGGTTCTACAATGATGCAACGTATGCTGCTCAAGCACTGTTCTGGTCAGTTCTAACATACAGAGGTTGAAAGACGGAGAGTGAGGTGTGAGTGACGCATGGTGACCTGAAGAACATATTGGGATGAGGACGGGTAGACGATGAGATCATGTGACTCCTGTGTTGCTGGGTAGGTGGTGCTCCGCCTGGTTGAGTATCAGGCGTTGAGTACCCGAGGCGTCTCAATATCCAGTCTCTCCTCAACAAGATCAATGCAGCCGAACCATCAATAAAGTTTACACTTGAACTCGAAAAAGATGGGAAACTTCCTTTCCTCGACGTCCTCCTTTGCAGATCTCCCGACAGTGACAAACTTCTCTGCAAAGTGTATAGAAAACCTACCAACAAGGACAATCTTATACACTTCTATTCACACCAAGACACCCGCACTAAGAGAGGAGTCCTCACTGGCTTCTCCTTGAGAGCTCTTCGCATCTCTAGCTCATGTTTCCTTGAAGAAGAATGCACTTACATAAAACAAGCCTTTACACGTCTTCAATTTCCATCTTTCTTCATCGGAGATTGCAGACTCAAGGCACAAACTATCCTCAACAAGCCACCCATGGAACAGCCCTCTAAGCAGTTCATAGCGCTCCCATGTGGAGATGTTGCCACGAATACTCGCCAGGCACTTGCTAAGAGTAACATAAATGTTTCCACCATAAACACATCATCTATCAAAGACCTCACTACGAAACGCAGCCCCACACCTCTAACTTCCACAGCAGGCGTCTACACCTTCCCTTGTGGATTCTGTCCCAAGAAATATGTAGGCGAAACAGGAAGAGATCTTGCGGTCCCCCTGAACGAGCATCGAAATGCCAGTAACAGAGGCGACTTAAGGTACACCTGTGTCCTCCACAGAGACTCCACGGGGCATTTGATGAACTAGGATGAGGCAGAACTCGTTCTCACCGAACAAGACCTTAGACGCCGACGGTGTCTATAAGCCTCGCTAATTGCTATCACCGACACATAGAACGTAACACTGCAAACCACAAAATTTCTAAAACATTAGCATACATGATACTCAACCAGGAGGGGGCATCACCTACCCAGCAACACAGGAGTCACATACTCTTCCATACTCGATTGGATATCAAATTGGAGGGAACGAGTATGAAGGAGGTGAATGTATTCAGATATTTAGGAGTGGACGTGTCAACAGATGGGTCTATGAAGGAGGTGAATCATAGAATTGATGAGAGGAAAAAGGTGAGTGTTGCATTTAGGAGTCTGTGGAGACAAAGAACTTTGTCCATATAAGCAAAGAGGGGAATGTATGAGAGTATAGTTGTACCAACACTCTTGTATGGGTGTGAAGCATGGGTGATGAATGTTGCAAAGAGAAGGCTGGAGGCAGTGGAGATGTCATGTCTGAGGGCAATGTGTGGTGTGAATATAATTCAGAGAATTCGTAGTTTGGAAATTAGGAGATGTGGGATTACCAAAACTATTTTCCAGAGGGCTGAGGAGGGGTTGTTGAGGTGGTTCGGACATGTAGAGAGAATGGAACAAAACAGAATGACTTCGAGAGTGTATAAATCTGTAGTGGAGGGAAGGCGGGGTAGGGGTCGGCCTAGAAAGGGTTGGAGGGAGGAGGGTTTTGTGCAAGGGGCTTGGACTTCCGGCAAGCCTGCGTGAGCGTATTTGATAGGAGTGAATGGAGACAAATGGTTTTTAATAATTGACGTGCTGTTAGAGTGTGAGCAAAGTATCATTTATGAAGGGATTCAGGGAAACCGGCAGGCCAGACTTGAGTCCTTTAGTTGGGAAGTACAGTATCTGCACTCTGAAGGAGGAGTGTTAATGTTCCAGTTTTATAACTGTAGTGTAAAGCATCCCTCTGGCAAGACAGTGATGGAGTGAATGATGATGAAAGTTTTTTTTTTCGGGCCACCCTGCCTTGGTGGGAATCGGCCAGTGTGTTAATAAAAAAGTAATATATATATATATATATATATATATATATATATATATATATATATCTGTGTGTGTGTGTGTGTGTGTGTGTGTGTGTGTGTGTGTGTGTGTGTGTGTGTGTGTGTGTGTGTGTGTGTGTGTGTGTGTGTGTGTGTGTGTGTGTACCTGTCATCCTACAATGCTGTTGGTAGCACCTGCCATCCTACAGTACTGTTGGTAGCACCTGCCATCCTACAATACTGTTGGTAGTACCTGCCATCCTACAATACAGTTAGTAGTACCTGCCATCCTACAATACTGTTGGTAGTACCTGCCATCCTACAATACTGTTGGTAGTACCTGCCATCCTACAATACTGTTGGTAGTACCTGCCATCCTACAATACAGTTAGTAGTACCTGCCATCCTACAATACTGTTGGTAGTACCTGCCATCCTACAATACTGTTGGTAGTACCTGCCATCCTACAATACTGTTGATAGTACCTGCCATCCTACAATACTGTTGGTAGTACCTGCCATCCTACAATACTGTTGGTAGTACCTGCCATCCTACAATACTGTTGATAGTACCTGCCATCCTACAATACTGTTGATAGCACCTGCCATCCTACAATACTGTTGGTAGTACCTGCCATCCTACAATACCGTTGGTAGTACCTGCCATCCTACAATACTGTTGGTAGTACCTGCCATCCTACAATACTGTTGATATTTCCTGCCATCCTACAATGCTGTTGATAGTACCTGCCATCCTACAATATTGTTGTTAGTACCTGCCATCGTACAATGCTGTTGATAGTACCTGCCATCCTACAATATTGTTGTTAGTACCTGCCATCCTACAATACTGTTGATAGTACCTGCCATCCTACAATACTGTTGATAGTACCTGCCATCCTACAATACTGTTGATAGTGCCTGCCATCCTACAATACTGCTGGTAGTACCTGCAATCCTACAATACTGTTGCTAGCACCTGCCATCCTACAATACTGTTTATTGTACCTGCCATCCTACAATACTGTTGATAGTACCTGCCATCCTACAATACTGTTGGTATTACCTGCCATCCTACAATACTGTTGGTAGTACCTGCCATCCTACAATACTGTTGATAGTACCTGCCATCCTACAATACTGTTGGTAGTACCTGCCATCCTACAATACTGTTGGTAGTACCTGCCATCCTACAATACTGTTGGTAGTACCTGCCATCCTACAATACTGTTGGTAGTACCTGCCATCCTACAATACTGTTGGTATTACCTGCCATCCTACAATACTGTTGGTAGTACCTGCCATTCTGCAGTACGGTTGATAACACCTGCCATCCTGTTGCTCGCACCTGCCATCCTACAATACTGTTGATAGTACCTGCCATCCTACAATACTGTTGGTAGTACCTGCCATCCTTCAATACTGTTGGTACTACCTGCCATCCTACAATACTGTTGCTAGCACCTGCCATCCTACAATACTGTTGGTAGTACCTGCCATCCTACAATACTGTTAGTAGTGTTTGCCATCCTACAATACTGTTGGTAGTACCTGCCATCCTACATTACTGTTAGTAGTACCTGCCATCCTACAATACTGTTAATAGTACCTGCCATCCTACAATACTGTTGGTAATACCTGCCATCCTACAATACTGTTGGTAGTACCTGCAATCCCCTAATACTGTTAGTAATACCTGCCATCCTACAATACTGTTGATAGTACCTGCCATCCTACAAGATTGTTGTTAGTACCTGCCATCCTACAATACTGTTGATAGTACCTGCCATCCTACAATACTGTTGATAGTACCTGCCATCCTACAATACTGTTGATAGTGTCTGCCATCCTACAATACTGCTGGTAGTACCTGCAATCCTACAATACTGTTGCTAGCACCTGCCATCCTACAATACTGTTTATTGTACCTGCCATCCTACAATACTGTTGATAGTACCTGCCATCCTACAATACTGTTGGTATTACCTGCCATCCTACAATACTGTTGGTAGTACCTCCCATCCTACAATACTGTTGGTAGTACCTGCCATCCTACAATACTGTTGATAGTACCTGCCATCCTACAATACTGTTGGTATTAACTGCCATCCTACAATACTGTTGGTAGTACCTGCCATCCTACAATACTGTTGGTAATACCTGCCATCCTACAATACTGTTGGTAGTACCTGCAATCCCCTAATACTGTTAGTAATACCTGCCATCCTACAATACTGTTGGTAGTACCTGCCATCCTACAATACTGTTGGTAGTACCTGCCATCCTACAATACTGTTGGTAGTACCTGCCATCCTACAATACTGTTGGTACTACCTGCCATCCTACAATACTGTTGGTAGTACCTGCCTACAATACTGTTGGTACTACCTGCCATCCTACAATACTGTTGGTAGTACCTGCCATCCTACAATACTGTTGGTAGTACCTGCCATCCTACAATACTGTTGGTAGTACCTGCCATCCTACAATACTGTTGGTAGTACCTGCCATCCTACAATACTGTTGGTAGTACCTGCCATCCTACAATACTGT